>NC_086444.1:527901553-527911553 GCF_028390025.1 Pseudophryne corroboree | reverse complement strand
AAAGGAGTACGGACATGTACTGCAAAATAATAGTACCACAGAAATAAACAGGACAATGAAATAGGCGCGCAGAAATTAACAGGACAATGAAATAGGCGCATCAGTATAGCATAAGGTCAGCATGGGTTAGGCACGCGTGACCAGCGGCGGAATCCGGGGGGGGGCATGGCGAGCGCAACAAGCCCCTTGTGGGCTCGATGGCGAGCCGCCACAGGTTCCCACTCTATGGGTGTGGAAATAATCCCTGCTAGTCAACATAAGGACTGTTGGGATTGTAAGTGGGCGGGATGTAGGGGGAGGTATTGTGAGCGGCGGTCTCCTGACCGCCGGTCACATAACTACATACCGGTCAGCATACCAGCATTCGGGATGCCAGCAGTCAGAATACCGAAGCCGGAATCAGACTCTGGTCAGAAGACTAACTCCGGGATCCAGAAATGGATCACAATACCAGCACTTGAATCCCTACTTCCGGCATCCCGATGGTAAGTATTTTCGGGGCGGGTTAGGGTCAAGCTGCAGGAAGAGAGGGCTAAGGTTAGACTACTTACCTAAAAGGTGTTAGGTTCCAGTGTGTCGGGATACCGCTGTCTGTATCATCCCAAGCACACAAATATAGTTAAAAAAAGGCCTACAATACATTGAGCATTTAAAGTAGATAAAGGCTTAATTAACATTAGTAATGAGCAAATTAACAGACCAATAGAAAATTAAACAATCTCAATGAGATTTAAAATGAAATAAGAGCCCGCAAATCATAGTTATGGGTGCAATACCAGTGTGATAAAAGTGCAAAGGTCAGGGGTTGAAGAAGCCAGACTTCTCTATGGTATAGAAAGCAATTGTTGAAAAATCTCGTTAGTTTGGTGATGATGCTGAGTAGATCGTTCCCTTGCAGAGAAGTTTTAACTAATTGAGTCTTGCCATCTTTAGAAACAGTAAGTCAAAAAAGGAAGCACCATTTGTACTTATTTGATTCTAAAGATCTTGTGTGATACTGATTAAATCTTTTTTTTTTTTAATGTGGGCACAGCAGGACCCTAGAACATTTTTTAATGGGCGCCAGCGTATGGGATAGTAGGAACATTTCTGAGTTAAGACCTAAATTTATCCTTGGGTTTAAAGTAATGAAACCAAATACATCTGGTTTAGGTTTGTCAGGGGAATATTTCAGACCGAGTACTCGGATAGCTCAACCAAGATTAAATAAATCTAAGGTGAGGACAGAAACTTTTAGGACGGAAGTAGTAGGAAGGAAGTCAGAGTGTCCTCATACATCTAGTCTCAATACGCCACGCAGCAGGAGATGCCTGGCATTAGTGAGCGGACAGGTCCTGATTAACACCGCTAGCACTGGGCGCCCTTTTTATGCAGTAAAAATGCATCTTATTTGCAACATATGACCAGGATACTGTGCTGATTCATTTGATATGCAACACTTGTTCAGTATATCTGTGTGCACGTAGCACTTCATATGCAGATTCAGAGACTGGGACGCAGTGTGTTGTGAATAAGACGCATTTTTGGCACAAGGACATCAGACGCAAGCAGAGTCTCACAGTACCTGGTGTGCCAAGAGGGTCTGTTTGGCATGACTGCCGCAGAGATGTAGAAGGACACATATTACACAGATACAGATTTTGTAATATTGCAATGTGCATGTTGTTGTGACTAGGGAGGCCAATCCCAGGATCGAGATCGTCGGGAACCCGGGAATTTGGCCCCAAAATGCTGGGATTTGGATCAACGGTGTTGAAAAAGTGAAGCGAGATTGACCTCTCTAGTTGTAATCAGTCTCTATATCAAATTAAGACTACAGATCTGTAAAATATTGATCCATGGCATTTGGCTTTGACACACTTCATCCATTTTTTTTATTAAGTGTATAAACACAGGACCCAACTTGACCAGCTAAAATGTAAACTTTAAATCATGGACCTCATTTCAGACTATTTTGTCTTTGTGACAATAGTGGCAACGTTGTTAGCAGACAAGGATGTCTCATCTGAGTCTGAGGAACAGTCATGGAGAGCAGATGTTGTTTTGGAACATGAGCCTATCTTCTCCAAGGTACAAAGAATATTAAGCTTGGGAGCAGTAGTAGGTGACATGTACTACGGACACATTATAGAAGCAATACAGAGAAGTGAATGCACAGTATATTAAAGGGTAATTCAAATTTCTCAGTGGAACACTCAGGTGTATTAGAAGAGAGGAGCAATCCTTGAAGCAGTCAGCAAGAGTTACAGAAATAATAGAACGTGTCTCCCCCAATTTCCATACAAGGTTAAGGTGTGGTACAGATAGGGCATGCCGACGCCGGGATCCCGAACGCTAAAAATGCCGGCAGTCGAAATGCCGACCCAGAGGGTCTATTCCCACCCACAGAGTGGGAATAGAACCTTTGGCTAGTGCAGCTAGCCAGCAGGTTGCTTTGTTGCGCTAGCCTTCCCCCTCCCCCCCCCTCCCCGCCGGCATACTACTGCCGGGATCCCGATGTCAGTATGCTGACCAGAGGGACATCGGCAGCCCAACCCCTTTGCACTACAGATGTATCCACATACACTTATTCTAAAATCACTCTAAATAATCCCGTTTAGTACACTATGGATTTTGCTACATGGCCACATCAAATAGCACCGCTCCTAAGTACCTAGTACAGAATAAGCAAACCAAGATGCAAAATTTAGGTAAAGGTGGCAAAATTGAAGAGAAAGTACACAATCCAGATTAAATAAGCAAAAGATGCTCACCATGTATCATTATGTTTAATCTGTGACTTTACACCAATTTCTTTAAAACAAACACACTAATCCTTTAGTACCTTATACACTATTTGCAAACTAAGGTGCAACATTGAAGAAAAAGTAGCACAATGAAGGAAATAGTAGCAAAATCAAGGAAAACGTAAGCAGCACAGGAATCATGCCACTCACCTTGCACCATACGGCGCAAAAAGGATAAGTGTATGAAGACAAAAGAAGGGGACTTGCAGAAGGGGATTCACAAAGTGTTGGGGGTGGCGACAGGGCCGGCAATAGAAATGTATCTATCTCTTTCCTCCCCCACACACACCATAGTCTGTGCCTCCCCTCTCTCCCACACACCCCACAGTCTGTCTCTCTCCAGAGATTCACCTGTGCTGCATGCCCCAGTATCGAGACCCGAACACCCCACAACAGGAACCATGCGGCCGTCACACCTCACCAGAAGAGGATGGTACAGGAATCCTGGCCAAGAAGAGTGGTCGCACACTTGTGGGCACAATCTCTGTGCGATAGAGGTCACTGCCTACAGCTCGCTACCCTATTTGGACAAGAAGGATCACATCATTGTCAGGCACTACGCGGTGTATCCTTGTGGCCCGGTACAGGTGTCCCCTTTGACCCCCCCCCCCCCCCACTATGTCGCTGGCCCAGGGTGGCGAACACTTTGAGAGTGTCCGTTTCTATCTGGCATTTAAATTGTAAATATTTCTAAATCTTTTTTAATTTATCTAGTTACTATTTCCCCTGTTACCTTTGCACTGTGAAATAAAAGTAACATTGTACCTTTGCAGTTGTTCTTTCCTGCATGATCTGTGAATCCATAAAGATCCTCGAGTACCGTGCCAGCTATAAAGATTTGCCTTTGTCTGAATTAACTGTAGACAAAAATGCACACATGAACCCGGTATCCTCAAAGCTAGTATCCGGATTACATAATGTCAGCAGGAGCAGGACACTCATCTCACAAATATAAGCCCTCTCAGGATCTGTAGGCAATGGTGCTTAGAAAGCAGGTACAATTTACCCGGGCCCAGGCCTGATAGTGGAGCCAAGAGGGAGCCCAAGTCCCCCCACCCTCCTTACCTGGCAGCAGCAGCACTTGCAGCTCTTCTCCTCAGTCCAGCACACGCTCCTGTTTGCTGCTGCAGTGTAGCCATGGAGGCACTTAAAGTACTATTTTTTCTCTATTTTTTTCTAAGTGTGCAAGACCACGCCTCCCACAATTAGGCCACACACCCTGAAAAGTACCTGGGCCCGGTCAGGCTCTCTACTGCCCTATCGGTAGGTAATAATACCAGCTGGGAATCAGAGTAAACAAGGTATGTTGCTGTTTGGAGCTGTCAGGCCTGCGCTTTTGGGGCATACAGCAGACCTGAAACTCAGTGGAACAGCTCAGTCGGTGATCCATTATGCTAGAAGACCAGGCAGGCCTATTAAGTGAAACTGGCTGTAATACAGTAATGCAGATATGGTGATAGTAACCATAGCTATGCATCAATGCATCCAACACCTTAGTCATCCAAGTTACAAATTTGTCTAACTCGTTACTTAGAGAAGCACCTCCCTGTTAGCATGGCAACTTGCTGTGAAGTAAAGGGGGGTACACAGAGAGATCCGTGCTTAAAATCTAAACAACCTGACTAGACGCGCGGGACTATCGCTGGTGCTAGATTGGCCTGCATACAGGCACATTCCCCACTAAGCAAACATCGCGCTGTGCTGAGTGGGGGGAGATATGTGTGCTGAGCGGTCTGTGCCAGATCGCTCAGCACACATCTTTCCTAGTGTGTACTGCCTTTCAGAGTAATATAGACATTTAGGAGTTAATGTATCAAGAGGTGAAATGAATGAACCAATCGGGTTTGAGGAAGGTTTTATATAGTACACTCTATAAAATGAGCTGTAGATACTGATTGGTTTCTATGGGTAACCTCTCCACTGGTCCACTTTGCCATTCTTTTCACTGCTTGATACATCAACCCCATAGTCAGATAAAAAAATAAAACTTAACACTTTTGGTATGGTAGAACACAGCATTCAATTTATGTTAATTTAAATTAGTAGCTTTACAGGCAGTATAAAACAAGACATAGGGGGTAATTCAGAGTTGATCGCAGCAGGAACTTTGTTAGCAGTTGGGCAAAACCATGTGCACTGCAGGGGAGGTAGATATAACATGTGCAGAGAGAGTTAGATTTGCGTAGGTTATATTGTTTCTGTGCAGGGTAAATACTGGCTGCTTTATTTTTACACTGCAATTTAGATTTCAGTTTGATCACACCCCAGGACCTGTCTTGTGTGATGAGCTAAGGAATCCTTTTGGAAACAATGAGGTTAAGGTGGCACCATTACATAATGATTAAAAACACACTGAGCCAATTATCATCCTAACCATCTAATGCACAATGAAGAATGTCAAGGACACCTATCAAAGGCAGGAAGGATTCTTTGAAAAAATGAAACCACTTCCGTACCTTACTACTGAGCAGAAGGACTGCTGTGATGTAGTTAGACAAAGACACCTGCAGTGAATACCTGTGTTACAGGAAAAGCAAGCTTGGATATTCATCTGAAGGCAACTTCTAGCTCCCCCAGTAACAGATTTTTTTTTTTATATATATATTTTTGCATCAGCTCTTTTGAGATGTGTCTAATGCACCAGCTTTGGGAAACATTTTTCATAAGAAATACATAATAATTGCAGAAAATTACATTTTAAAACAGTAGGGAGACGATCATTGGAATGTATTACAAAATTATATACCATTACTATATTTAAATCCCATTACAAAAAACACCCGCACCAAAGAAACACACACACATACAGGGGGTCATTCTGACCTGATCGCTTGCTGCAGTTCTTCGCAGTGCAGTGATCAGGTCAGAACTGCGCATGCGCTGGTGCCACAGTGTGCCGGCGCATGGCTGAAAGCCGACGGCTGTCATTGCCTAGCGATCGCCTCTGCCTGATAGATAGGGAGAGGCGGTCATTAGGCGGGAGGGGGCGGCACGGCGGCCAAACGTTTGGCTGCCGTTTTGTGGGCACGGTACGGACAATGCAGGCGTGGCCCGCAGCGGCCGCGTGATGTCACACGCAGCCGCTGTGACCCGGGCAGTGACAAATAGCACCCGACCAGCGCGCAAAAGCTGCGCTGGCCAAAAGAGCTGCTCCTGAAGTGCAAAAGCATCGCCGCTGTGCGATGCTTTTACACTTCTGCGACGGGTCAGGGACTCACATGCGGGGCGGGCTAGCCCTGTGCTGGGCGGTAGCCCCCCATGTCTGCTATGGTCAAGTCGGAATCACCCCCACAGTACAATAGATGTCTATCAAATCACAAACTTCTAAGACCAAAGAGTGACCAATGTTTTAAAACGCATTTGTTTCTAGATATCAAAGTTTCCGCTTTAAAACTTAATTACAGTTCTGTCGACTATACACATACATTTTATAACTTGTATAAACATCTTGTCTCCATTGGCATTTCTATAATGGGTGCAATGTGTGCAGTGCACATGGGCCCCTGGGTCCAGGGGGAGAACACACCGCACACATTGCACCCATATTTTAATACTTATTTCCCACAGTAGTAGTGCAGCTTATACATAATGCCCACAGAAGTGCCTCTTATACATAATGCCCCCAATATTCCATTTATACACAGTGCTCCCAGTAGTATTGTCCTTATACATAATGCACCCCAGTAGTAGCGTCTTTAAAAATTACTACAGGAGATACTGAAGTACAGGTAAGCCCTGGCAAGCTTGTACTTGTGGTCCTCTAAGTCCCAGCTTGAAGTGGCAGCCTAACCATGCTGGGGCCTGAAGTTAAATATAATAAATAGAAAATGTATTTAATAAATGTATGGTGGTTGAAGGAAATACAGTAAAAATCCCAGTTGTAATTAAACAGATATGCAAGTTTTTTTTCTAAATATTTCCTCAAAACAAACAGAAGTAGGCAGACATTGTCCACCTACTACTATGACATTACAAGTTGGAAAGAATTGGCTGGTTTGTAGTTTGATTTAAAAAAAAAAAAAAAAAAGTTGGTTAGGTGTGTGGGACAGTGTTTTAGTTGGTGGGAAGTTGGTCTGATGTAAGGCTTGCAATAGATATGGATGCCCACAGTGGTATAGATTAAGTATATTTTATCATGTGATGTTACATATACAACACATGGAAACATATTGGATGAGACTACTGTGAAACCGCACAGCTAAAATATCAAATAATCTAACTCAAATTTCTACTTTACCTTGTTGAAAGGAATTCCATATTTCTTTAATATTGAAGGAGATATAAGTGTCATTTTGTGTCGGAGAAAAGCATCACATCCTTGGCAACTACTGGGAAAGAAACCTACATGGAGAAATCAAATGAAAAGAAAAAAAAAAGTATTCATTATTTATATATACATACTACCAACTTTTGAGGCTTCTTATGCAGAACTCAAACTACAGTATAAAAGACCACTCTGGATGTTCTTAAGTTAAAATAATATATTTATGCATATTGCAAATAAATGTACACACTATTGGTAAGAATACATTTTTGTATTTTAAAAAAAAAAAACACAACGGAATCAATGTACAATTAAAATCAAAATGTAAAAATAAAAAAAATGCTAAAATGCACTGGCAGCAATTTTAATTTAAAAAAACAACAACACTACACTATAGTATGTTTTACTTATCTAAATACAAGGCATCACTGGTCATTTAACATTCAATGATAACTATTCAAACAAGATTGATTGAAAAACTCAGTTACTACGGCAAATACAACATGAAAATAAATCTAATATATACAAACAAAATGCTGCCATTGATATGGAGACATATATCCAAATAAATACGGCTTCAACCTGGGTCGCTCTCTGGTGTGAATAGGTTGTGAGTTTCTCATGTATGAGCCACACGCACCCATAGAGAAGGGTCACCTCCGCACACTTCATCGCTGATGTCACCAACCCGCCAATATGCCAGGCTGGGGACAGCAGTGTGAAAGGGGCTCAGGCGGCTCGCAACCTGGGAACACCCATCTATAACTCCCAGGTGCGACCCACCAATTGCGGTCTGAAAGGGATATTAGTTGTCAGATTCTAGCATTGTGCTGCGTCTATATTGCTTACTACTGGCCAAGGACTTCACCTTTGGGTTGCTGTTCTTCAGTGCACGGTA
Organism: Pseudophryne corroboree; assembly: GCF_028390025.1. NCBI lineage: Eukaryota > Metazoa > Chordata > Amphibia > Anura > Myobatrachidae > Pseudophryne > Pseudophryne corroboree. The sequence continues at coordinate 527,903,605 of NC_086444.1, read as the reverse complement.
GTGGTGGGGGGCGGGGCTTGGCACACTGTATGCCAGCCATGTGAAGATGGCAGAGATTCCCCTCAGCTCTAATGTGCAGCTGTAATATACACTTTCAAGAAGATTATATTTTTGATGGTATTCTTTACTGCTCCCTCGAAATCTATTTCTGACTCCTTAATGAGTGTCATTTATGTTTGTGGTCTTTGTTTCTCATTCCACCCCTCCCCGACCTCCTATTTCTACCCCTTGGGGTACCACATATTACATTATTTTGGTGCTTCCCCATGCCAGCTCAAGTCCAGTTGGTAGTCAGTACTCCTACAGCTGATGTCCATAAAACTCTTCTTATATTTCTGTTATGATAAAATAGATGTCTATTAATGCAAAGTGCCCTCAGTTAATCCTGAATAAATCAGGGTTGTTTTGGGGAGACAACTCAGGCAAAACCCAACTCAATATCCTGTAGAACCAAAACCAGGATGGGTCCCCATTTCTCACGCTCTCACTGGATGCTGGAAAAAAATAGATAGCCATGCTTTATTAGTTAATGATATAAAAGGACTTCCTCCTTGAATTTGGCTTTTGCTGTAAATTCTCAATTCTCTTCTTGCCTAATACCATAGCTGTAGAGGAGGAGTAAAGTGCAACAGCTTCTTGTCATACTGCTTACCCATTACCAATGAGACAAGACAGGTTTGCTCACTTTCCCCAACTCATTTTTTTTCAGACAATGAACCGAAGCAGGAAAAGAAAAAAAAAAAGATACATACTGTATATTTTAATTCAATCAGCAAATTTCATTCATGGTTTCTATCATAAACTGTGTCTGTGTTGATCTTTGCTGCCTGTCCCAAGAGCTCATTGTCGGCTTCCATACCGTGTTGGACACCTACTTGATTGCTTTGTATTACATATTAAATAGGTTCAAGACTGAAGTACTTCATATTAATGTTCTTTCAGATCTGTTGGTAGAGAATCAATCTAGTATATATATATATATATATATATATATAGTAGCAGAGGAATCAGCGCCACTCAGCAGACTTGGTATTGAGGTAAGAGAGTCTTTAATACGGTTCTACGCCGTTTCGGGGACTGCGCCCCGTCTTCAGGGACAAATCATACACAAATACAGAGCACATTATGTACACATATATACCCTCCCAAACAGGTACTCATTGCCAGGATTAAACTCACCTGTCCAGCGCCGCCGCCAGCGTCACGTCCATCCGTGCAACTGCACGGGTCCCAGAGCACTGACGTCAAGAGACAGCGCCGGGCAGGGAGCTAATCCAAAACCTGAGGTCTGCGTTGCTAGGTAACATCTAAAAACAAACCAACATGAAAGTTAACCCTTCACACTGTCAAAAATAAAACAAAACAAGACTTAAACATCTAACACAGACATCACGTTACTAAAAATAGAAAATCACACTGTTTAAAAAGGTGACCAGCAGACTAGGGCAACCCCCCGCCATAACAACTAGTGCCTCAGTCAGAGCATAAGAAACCTAGTAAATGGAGATTATTACATAACACAATATATCCCCCTAAAACCATATACATTTTTTGATATATATCATGATAATTAATGCTGAATGGATCAACCTATGAAGAAAAGCACACTGCTGCAATTGCTATTTATAAGAAGCATTGTAGACCTAATGTCTCATTCAAACCCCTCGGCGACAGGGTATCGAGAACATAAATCCACCTGCTTTCACGTTGCAGGAGGATTTCGATTCGATCCCCGCCCCGGTGGGAAAGAGGAACATGATCAATAATGATCGCTCGCATGCTGGCTACCGTGTGCCTAGCCTGCATGCAATGTCTGGCAATCGGCTGTTCACTGACACTTTTTTCTATTGCTTGCTTGATGGCACTGCGATGCAGTGCCATCCTCTCTCAGAAATTGCCTCTGTGTCTTGCCGACATAGGCAAGTCCACAGGGACATGTACACGTAACTCGGTGACGAATCTTAAATTGTTTCCCCATTTGAGGGTGACTAAAAGAGGAACCTGTCATGAGAGTATTGCATGTAGAGCAACCAAGGCATCGAAAGCAGCCTA
>NC_086444.1:527288419-527548419 GCF_028390025.1 Pseudophryne corroboree | reverse complement strand
GTCAACGTTTCGGCCCACAGCAGGGGCCTTTGTCAAGACAGGTCGAAGTGACAACCTCACAACATGAAGTACATCCCCTGTCTTGTAAGATGAACATTGATGTACTAATAAGCTCATTTTTATCTTCTGAATTTGGTGAGTGGCCTCTCCTGACCTTAACGGTCAGAAATTCTATATATGTGGTATATATGTGGTATACATACTGTTACCTTAGTGGAGCACCCCACCGATGGATTGGTCAGGATGCGAGTGCGGATTGACGAATATTATATAATATATCTTTATCATCCATCTGCAAGTGCCTGAAGTTTAATCCTCATTATTTCCTATGGTGATGCCTGTTGAGCCATCTCACGACAACTGAACAAAGCTGAAAGTCCCGGTGTGAGCTCACATAGAGGTTCCTGGATATATCCAAATGATACAATTCACTGTTTGCAAGTCTACATATTGTGCAAAAAGATCCAGCCGCCAGCTTACTGCGTCCACCCTGGGACCTTTATGTGAGCTCACACCAGGACTTTCAGCTTTGTTCAGAGGCACAATCATATAGTTGACTTTGCTTGGAGCTGTAATTCAAATGGAACCTCACTAAGGATCACCTGCCTACAGACTGGTACCGAAAATAGGATTCCTCAGTATTAACTTATTTGGATCATTACCAATTATGTGCAGTATTAGAACTCTAGTCCACCCATCCAGTTTAAGCTTTAATAATTATGCACATAACAGTATACATAATTAAAAGTGCATTAAAAACTGGTGTTTTTTTCAGGGCATTTATTGAGTTATTTTTTATCTTTTTACTTGATTAACATCTTTTAAATACACACTTATATGTTTTGTAATGTGTGATTCTTTGTTGGTTATTAAACATCATTTATTCACATATCTTTATTATATTTTCTGCCATTCCAATATGGTTTATTTTTATTTTTTTAACATGTACAGTGGCTCACACTGTTGTTTTTGCCAAAAAGAAGTCACAAATTCAGGATCTTTAGAAGGCTTGTTGATGCTTCAGAACCGTATGGACTTATTTATGCACATCTGGTTTCATTAAGTCTCAACAAGATCTCAAGATCCTGACCCGAAACATAATTGCTGGCATTTGCCTAGTAGTAGCAGGTTTTAATTTTCAATAAACAAATAAGAAATTGTCAATTGATGGGGACATGTATGAAGCAGTGATAAGAGTGGAGAAGAGGACCAGTGGAGAAGTTGCCCATGGCAACCAATCAGCTTTGATGTGGCATTTATCTAGTACATTCTATAAAAATAGAAGAAGCAACCATGGGCAACTTTTCCAGTGGCAAACTTCTCAATTCTTTTCACTGCTTCATACACCAACCCCATAGTGTTTCAGAATAATTTTCATGTGGCTCATGGCCTTGACTGGCTTCTTCACTATGTGAACACATTTCTACTGATGCATTCATGGCAGATTGGTATGGTACTAAACTGAAGTGATTTAGGTCATTATTTTTCTAGAATCTCTTTAATTCTTCAGATACTAATGAATTTACTTCAACACATTTGTTCAGGCATCTCATGTCTTGAGAATATAGCTCTAGAAAATAGCAATACTGTAACTTTCTCAGCCAACTTGTGAATTTCAGCCACAAATCACAAACATGACCTGTTAAGTTCATAGTAAATTGCAAGCATATTGTTACTACAGAAACACTAACGTTAGTGGTCTGAGACCAATAGGAATTTTGGTCCTTAAGCATACTGCTGGAATTTCTATACTCCTCAGAACTTATGACATACTTGTCTACCTTCCCAGAGAGGTCTGGGAATATTGGGAAAACTTCTAGTACCCTGGGAGAGTAGGCAAAATCACAGACTCGTGAGGAGACACCAAACTGTACATGCAGATGTACATGGCAGAACAAAGGAACAATAGTGGCGGCATGGAAGTGGCATTGGGGTGGTTTGAATTAGAGACGCTGTGCGGCCATACTGTGATCTATATGGAGGGCAATAACACAGGCTGCTACACTTTGAGAAAAGGGAAGGAATAGGCAAAAAAATAAATTGCCACTCTACTGTGTAAAGGGGAAACTGTCTGCTATTTTGAAAAGAGGCTGCTACATTGTGGGGACAATAGTTGTAATATTTAATATATTGTATTGCTAGTGGCTGGGTATACTGTTTTGGCAGCACAAAATATTTTGGCTACTCTCCAATTATTTTGTGATGGTAAGTGGAGATCCTGAGGAGCTGCTGAGCCGCACATGTGTGAGTGCACATACACTTCATGACAGAAGATGTGAACACTCGCAACAACATAAACTCACCACTGTGGAACATCAGAACCAGGTGTGTCCCCAGTCCCAGGACCAGCTATTAGGTAATTCTCCAGAAAGTGGATATAAGGTCCTGTGCATCACAAGCTTCATTTTTCCCCCCCTTTTTAACTGGTCTGTTAAGAAGTTGTTGTTATATAAACACTTAATTGCTTAGTAGCAGTGCCTTATCCCAGGGACGTGCAGTCAGGGGAGGCAGTGCCTCCCCTGTCATTAATGAGTAAAACAATACAAAGAAGATACTTATGACACATAAGTATCTTCTTTATTATTTTACCTATCATTATATCTGTTAAAATCAGTTTGGGAGGCACCGATCGTGGTGCCTCCCGTAGTGATTGGGAAAGGTATGGGGAGCGGGGGGCGGGCGCAGGCGGGGCCTAGCAATGGGCTGGAAAAGCCCATTGAAATAACATGGGAAAGCGGCACCATTAGTGGTGCCGCTTTCCTACAGGGACGTGCTTTCAACCTATGAAAGCACGTCCCTGTGAGTGAAGCCACAGTGATTGGACAGCGGATCAGTCACTGGATCCGCTGTCAATCACTGTGTGGGCATCGGTACCAGCGAAAGTGCGGGAGGCGGAGGTGCGGCGGGCCGGGCGGCGGAGGTGCTGGCGGCGGAGAGGCGGGCGGCGGCTTTCAGGCTCCTTGTGCAGAGTTTGGCAGCGGAAGCGGTACCCATTTCAAAAATGGCGCCTCAGCGTCATTTTTGAAATTCAAGATGGCCGCCGCGAGCCAATCATGGCTCGCCGCGTCATCGCCCCGCCCCCTCCCGCTGACTTATATAAGTCAGCGCGAGGCAGCGGCTATCAGTCCGACGGCGGAGGAGGAGCGGAGAAGAGCTCCTACAGACTGAAGACGCCGTGGAAGTCCTGGAGGGGCGGCGGCTATGCAAAGGAGCTTAGCAGCCGCCGCCCACCAGGTGAAGATGCTGGAAGTCCTGGGAAGGCGGCGGCCATGCAAAAGAGCTTAAAGGCCGCCACCTCCCAGGTGAAGACGTCGTGGAAGTCCTGGATGGGCGGCGGCTATGCAAAAGAGCTTAGCAGCCGCCGCCCACCAGGTGAAGACGCCGGAGGAAGAAGACCCCAGAAGCCCTGGGGAGGTGGCGCCCCCCCCCAGGTGAAGACGCCGGAAGCCCTGGGAAGGCGGCAGCCATGCAAAAGAGCTTAAAGGCCGCCGCCCCCAGGTGAAGACCCAGTTTAATAAAGGATTTTTTAAAGAATGTGTCGTGTTTTTTTTTTTAAATATTTTCTTTAAAGGTGGACTACAGGTGCCAGCGGGCCCTTTATGTCCGGGCATGCTGGCACTTGTGGTTCTCCAAGTGCCAGCATGCTGGGGCAGGCTTGCTGGGACCTGTAGGCCACCTGTAAAGAACAATATTACTATTCTTTGCAGGTGGACTACAGGTGCCAGCGGGCCCTTCATGTCCGGGCATGCTGGCACTTGTGGTTCTCCAAGTGCCAGCATGCTGGGGCAGGCTTGCTGGGACCTGTAGGCCACCTGTAAAGAACAATATTACTATTCTTTGCAGGTGGACTACAGGTGCCAGCGGGCCCTTTATGTCCGGGCATGCTGGCACTTGTGGTTCTCCAAGTGCCAGCATGCTGGGGCAGGCTTGCTGGGACCTGTAGGCCACCTGTAAAGAACAATATTACTATTCTTTGCAGGTGGACTACAGGTGCCAGCGGGCCCTTTATGTTCGGGCATGCTGGCACTTGTGGTTCTCCAAGTGCCAGCATGCTGGGGCAGGCTTGCTGTGATCTGTAGGCCATCTGTAAAGAACAGTATTAGCATACAATGAACCCCGCACCCACCGCCACCAGGGGTGCGGGGCATAGCACTGGGCTATCAGCCCAGTGCTGGTTGTTGCTCGGGAGGGGGGACCCCATTTTGATTTTTGGGGGGCCCCACTTTCCGAGGAATTCCAGCCCTGGGCTGACTGCTTTGGGGGGTGTTTAATGGCATGGCAGGGGGACCCCACACTGAGTGTCTCCCCTGCTATTGCATTATCTCCCCTGGCTGGTTCTGCCTGGTGCTGGTTTTAGTGGTGTGGGGGGGACTGCACTTTTTTTTTTTTTTTCGGTGGGGGGGGGGGGGGGGGGGGGGGTTTAGCTGCAGTGCCTCCCCAGGCCCTGACCTCACCGCACGTCACTGCCTTATCCTATAACTTAAGGCCCACTAGAGTCTTGGTATTTTGGAGAAGTAGGTGGTTTGAATTTGTGTAGCTGTCCTATGCATCACAGAGAATCTCCCTATTGTTCTCTCTACTATATGGCAAATGAAGCTAATAATACATACAGGTATCAGCTGTAGGATGCACAGAGTACAATTATGAACAAATACAATAAAAAGTGAAGTCGAATGACAAAGGAAATTACAGTAATTACAATGAAAGTGTACTTTTCTGTGTATATGGACTATTGTAAAGTGTTATTACTTTAAGATTTGCACAAAATGTTATATTGTACTACACCACCAATTTATAATGTTGTGAATGAGTGCAACATATGAAAAGTAGCAGGGCTTGTTTATAATTCTAATGGAATGGGGAACATTGGCACAAAACAGGCATATAAAGTCCTAGCTAATCTATAATTACTACGTAATCTTGCTACATTCCCTTCAACATTATACAACCTCCAGTGGTGTGCCACCCATAATAAACGGCCTCTGATGACATGCTGCGCACACTACCAGAAGTGCCACCTGGCGGTGCTGGACATTCCTCTGTAAGGGACACACACCCTCAGCAACACACATATTCCCCAAAATAATTTTGCATAAAATATGCAAATATGACATTATAAGCACCTTATTTTATTACAAGTACTAGAACATAAACATTAATTTATGCTTATACCAACAATACATAGTTAGAATCCAATATACCAGCACTAAAGAAAACGTCCAAACAGCAGCAAACATAAAACAAAGTTTAATTAGAAACAGGTTATTTAAAACAAATCAAATAGAACCCAAAACAGCCCAATCCACATGAAGTACATGAAAAAACCTTACATAATTCTGTCAGCATTCCCAGGAGAAGTACATTTTGGAGATAACTTTGTGCATGGAAGAGAATACAATATCAAAAAGAAGAGGGGGGAGGGGGGCAAAAAAAAAAAAAAAAGGGGATTCCATAATAAAATGTAACAAAAGGCTTATGGAGTGACAAATGCTGAAAAATATCCAATTGTATCAGTACACATTATCTACTATGTATACAGAGCTGTGAGGATTTATTTTGTAATGAGTAGAGAGCAACAAAGTATCATCCAAGCAAAATCAGAAAGAAGTTACACAAAAGCAACAATACTAGTGCCTGTCTCTCATGTAGCTGTCAGAGACGCTGCCCTGTGTAACAGCTGATCTCCTCTACCATTCCCCACCTAAGTAGGAGGAGTACAGAGTACAGGGTTATTCCTAATTGTGAAGAACTTTTGTAGGTAGGTAGGTGTATAGCAACATCATTATCGCCAATATATATATACATTTAAAAGAAGTTCTCAGTTGTCAAAACAGAAACATTCACTTCCTGCCCACACACAACATGGCGGCTCCGGTGCTGCGGCAGCTCCACCTGCCTGTTCTGCCCAGGTCCTTATGTGTGGGAACAGTAAATAAACGCACACCCACCAACGGGCACTCACCTACCGGCCTGCAGACACCTGCCAGCCCGCACACACTCACATGCACAGCAGCCTGGCCACTATAGGTAACTGCAGAGTCCCCTCCCTCAGGCAGGCACATACAGAGTACATGGGGGGTGGCAGGGCTCTGTATACCGAGTCCGTGGTTACACGCTCCCCGGTGTTACGGTGAGCACACACTCACCTGGCCGCTCTCTGTGCACAGGTAACAGCGCTCGTACTCGTCCCGGTCCTGGCAACAAGTCAGTGGCGTCGCTGCTTTCTCTGCTACTCCGGCTGTCTCGGCTGAGGTTGATGACGTCGTGACCGTGACGTCAGAGTATCTAGGATTACGGAGAGTTAAGTGTGCATGGGGGAGTGCGCGTTCCCGACGCCTCAGCTGTCTACACTGGGAGCGCGCCGGGCCATTGTGCGCGCTGTTACTGTACAAGTCTGAGCCTGAGGCACACTGCCCCACACAGGTTGGGGGGCTGCACTGCATCGGGTACCCCGGTGTAGTATACAGAGCGCCTCCTCCAACTCCCCAATAAGGAACTATAGCCATATCCGCAGCAGGCTCACACGTACTACAGCTCAAGTATTGTCATTCATCTTTTGTAAACTGGATTCATTAAACTGTACAATAATCCAGACTATTTATAAATTATGTTGTTTAATATCATAGGTGGAGAGCCTGAGGGTTCAAATATAATTTAGCAGGAATTAGTGTCTCAAAATCCTACAGATTAACACAAAAAAAATAATTTCAGAGTGTTCCTATTTTGTTGGTAGATGTATAGGCAGTATCAAACATTTAAATAATATAAATAAGTGGTCAGTAAAAGGATAAACAAAGCGTAATAAATAAATAAATACACACATAATAGAACCAGCAGGAGATAACAAGATTTATGGTAAGAATTTACCGTTGTTAAATCTCTTTCTGCGAGGTACACTGGGCTCAATGACATTGGGGTGTAGAGTAGGATCTTGATCCAAGGCACCAACAGGCTCAAAGCTTTGACCTTCTTGCACAGGAGCTCAGTTTTTGTTAACCAGTCCAATGCAGTAGCAGGCAAAAGAGACAACAACTGTTAGTAGCCACATACACCACATTCTCACGACAGGAGAAAGTGTCAGCGGCTCATGCCATACCAACCCAAAGAAGTGTCAAAGTCAAAAAATATTGCAGTACATACGCATGGTATGGGTATTTCTCTAACGTCCTAAGTGGATGCTGGGAACTCCGTAAGGACCATGGGGGATAGCGGCTCCGCAGGAGACTGGGCACAACTAAAGAAAGCTTTAGGACTACCTGGTGTGCACTGGCTCCTCCCTCTATGACCCTCCTCCAGACCTCAGTTAGAATTTTGTGCCCGGCCGAGCTGGATGCACACTAGGGGCTCTCCTGAGCTCCTAGAAAAGAAAGTATATTTTAGGTTTTTTTATTTTCAGTAAGATCTGCTGGCAACAGACTCACTGCTACGAGGGACTTAGGGGAGAGAAGCGGACCTACCTGCTTGCAGCTAGCTTGGGCTTCTTAGGCTACTGGACACCATTAGCTCCAGAGAGATCGAACACAGGCCCAGCCTCGGTCGTCCGGTCCCGGAGCCGCGCCGCCGTCCCCCTTGCAGAGCCAGAAGCAAGAAGAACATCCAGGAAATCGGCGGCAGAAGACTCCGGTCTTCATTAAGGTAGCGCACAGCACTGCAGCTGTGCGCCATTGCTCCCTGTGCACACCACATACTCCGGTCACTGATGGGTGCAGGGCGCTGGGGGGGCGCCCTGGGCAGCAATTAGAGTACCTTAAGAGTGGCAATTCACACATAATATAGCCTAATAAGCTATATATGTGTAAAATACCCCTGCCACATTATGATTATAAGAGCGGGAGAAGTCAGCCGAAAAAGGGGCGGGGCTATCTCCCTCAGCACACTGGCGCCATTTTCTCTTCACAGTGCAGCTGGAAGACAGCTCCCCAGGCTCTCCCCTGTAGTTTTCAGGCTCAAAGGGTTAAAAAGAGAGGGGGGGCACTAAATTTAGGCGCAAATCTGTGTATTATAGCAGCTATAAGGGAAAAATCACTGTGGGTAGTGTGAATCCCTGCATTATATAGCGCTCTGGTGTGTGCTGGCATACTCTCTCTCTGTCTCCCCAAAGGACTTTGTGGGGTCCTGTCCTCAGTCAGAGCATTCCCTGTGTGTGTGCAGTGTGTTGGTACGGCTGTGTCGACATGTTTGATGAGGAGGCTTATGTGGAGGCGGAGCAGATGCCGATAAATGTGATGTCACCCCCTGCGGGGTCGACACCTGAGTGGATGGACATGTGGAAGGAATTACGTGACAGTGTCAACTCCTTACATAAAAGGTTTGACGACATAGCAGATGTGGGACAGCCGGCTTCTCAGCCCGTGCCTGCCCAGGCGTCTCAAAAGCCATCAGGGGCCCTAAAACGCCCACTACCTCAGATGGCAGACACAGATGTCGACACGGATACTGACTCCAGTGTCGACGACGATGAGACTACTGTACATTCCAATAGAGCCACCCGTTACATGATTACGGCAATGAAAAATGTGTTGCACATTTCTGATATTACCCCAGGTACCACAAAAAAGGGTATTATGTTTGGGGAGAAAAAAGCTTCCAGTGGTTTTTCCCCCATCTGATGAACTAAATGTGTGAAGAAGCGTGAGTTTCCCCCGATAAGAAACTGGTAATTTCTAAAAGGTTACTAATGGCGTACCCTTTCCCGCCAGAGGATAGGTCACGTTGGGAGACATCCCCTAGGGTGGATAAGGCGCTCACACGTCTGTCAAAGAAGGTGGCACTACCGTCTCAGGACACGGCCGCCCTAAAGGAGCCTGCAGATAGAATGCAGGAGGCTATCCTGAAGTCTGTATATACACACTCAGGCATTATACTGAGACCAGCTACTGCTTCAGCATGAATGTGCAGTGCTGCAGCTGCGTGGTCAGATTCTCTGTACCTTAGACAGGGACACTATATTGCTAACCATAGAGCATATTAAAGACGCAGTCTTATACACGAGAGATGCACAGAGGGATAATTGCCGACTGGCATCTAAAATAAACGCAATGTCCATTTCTGCCAGGAACTCGGCAGTGGACAGGTGATGCTGATTCTAAAAGGCACATGGAAGTTTTGCCTTACAAGGGTGAGGAGTTGTTTGGGGATGGTCTCTCGGACCTCGTTTCCACAGCTACAGCTGGGAAATCAACATTTTGCCCCATGTTCCCTCACAGCCAAAGAAAGCACCGTATTATCAGGTACAGTCCTTTCGGCCCCAGAAAGACAAGCGGGTTAAAGGCGCGTCCTTTCTGCCCAGAGGCAGAGGTAGAGGGAAAAAGCTGCAGATACAGCCAGTTCCCAAGAACAAAAGTCCTCCCCCACTTCCTCTAAGTCCACCGCATGACGCTGGGGCTCCACAGGCGGAGCTAGGTACGGTGGGGGCCCGTCTCAAGAATTTCAGCGACCAGTGGGCTCGCTCACGGGTGGATCCCTGGATTCTACAGGTAGTATCTCAGGGGTACAAGCTGGAATTCGAGACGTCTCCCCCTCGCCGTTTCCTCAAATCTGCCTTGCCGACAGCTCCCTCAGACAGGGAGGCAGTGCTGGAGGCAATTCACAAGCTGTATTCGCAGCAGATGATAGTCAAGGTACCCCTTCTTCAACAGGGACGGGGTTACTATTCCACAATGTTTGTGGTACCGAAACCGGACGGTTCGGTGAGACCCATTTTAAATTTGAAATCCTTGAACACTTATATACGAAGGTTCAAGTTCAAAATGGAATCGCTCAGGGCGGTTATTGCAAGCCTGGACGAAGAGGATTACATGGTATCACTGGACATCAAGGATGCTTACCTGCATGTCCCCATTTACCATCCTCACCAGGAGTACCTCAGATTTGTGGTACAGGACAGTCATTACCAATTCCAGACGTTGCCGTTTGGTCTGTCCACGGCACCGAGGGTATTTACCAAGGTAATGGCAGAGATGATGATACTCCTTCGAAGGAAGGGAGTTATAATTATCCCGTACTTGGACGATCTCCTTATAAAGGCGAGGTCCAGGGAACAGTTGTTGATCGGAGTAGCACTAGCTGGGGCAGTGCTACAACAGCACGGCTGGATCCTGAACATTCCGAAGTCGCAGCTGGTTCCTACAACGCGTCTACTGTTCCTGGGGATGGTTCTCGACACAGAACAGAAAAAAGTGTTTCTCCCGGAGGAGAAGGCCAAGGAGTTGTCATCTCTAGTCAGAGACCTCCTAAAACCAAAACAGGTGTCGGTGCACCATTGCACGCGAGTCCTGGGAAAGATGGTGGCTTCTTACGAAGCAATTCCATTCGGAGGGTTCAATGCAAGGATATTTCAGTGGGATCTGTTGGACAAGTGGTCCGGATCGCATCTTCAGATGCATCGGCTGATAACCCTGTCTCCAAGGGCCAGGGTGTCGCTGTTGTGATGGCTGTAGAGTGCTCATCTTCCAGAGGGCCGCAGATTCGGCATACAGGACTGGGTCCTGGTGACCACGGATGCCAGCCTTCGAGGTTGGGGGGCAGTCACACAGGGAAGAAACTTCCAAGGACAATGGTCAAGTCAGGAGACTTCCCTACACATAAATATTCTGGAACTAAGGGCCATTTGCAATGCCCTAAGTCAGGCAAGACCCCTGCTTCAAAACCAGCCGGTGCTGATCTAGTCAGACAACATCACGGCGGTCGCCCATGTAAACCGACAGGGCGGCACAAGAAGCAGGATGGCAATGGCAGAAGCCACAAGGATTCTCCGATGGGCGGAAAATCATGTGTTAGCACTGTCAGCAGTGTTCATTCCCGGAGTGGACAACTGGGAAGCAGACTTTCTCAGCAGACACGACCTTCACCCGGGAGAGTGGGGACTTCATCCAGAAGTCTTCCAAATGATTGTACACCATTGGGAAGGGCCACAGGTGGACATGATGGCGTCCCGCCTCAACAAAAAGCTAGGATGTTATTGCGCCAGGTCAAGGGACCCTCAGGCGATAGCTGTGGACGCTCTGGTAACACCGTGGGTGTACCAGTCGGTGTATGTGTTCCTTCCTCTGCCTCTCATACTCAAGGTACTGAGAATAATAAGAAGGAGAGGAGTAAGAACTATACCAGGGACGTGCAGTCAGGGGAGGCAGGGGAGGCAGTGCCTCCCCTGTCATTAATGAGTAAAATAATACAAAGAAGATACTTATGACACATAAGTATCTTCTTTATTATTTTACCTATCATTATATCTGTTAAAATCAGTTTGGGAGGCACCGATCGTGGTGATTGGGAAAGGTATGGGGAGCGGGGGGCGGGCGCAGGTGGGGCCTAGCAATGGGCTGGAAAAGCCCATTGAAATAACATGGGAAAGCGGCACCATTAGTGGTGCCGCTTTCCTACAGGGACGTGCTTTCAACCTATGAAAGCACATCCCTGTGAGTGAAGCCACAGTGATTGGCCAGCGGATCCGTCACTGGATCCGCTGTCAATCACTGTGTGGGCGTCGGTACCAGCAAAAGTGCGGGCGGCGGAGGTGCGGGATGCGGCGGGCCAGGCGGCGGAGGTGCTGGCGGCGGAGAGGCGGGCGGCGGTAGCGGCGGCGGGACGCGGCTTTCAGGCTCCTTGTGCAGAGTTTGGCAGCGGAAGCGGTACCCATTTCAAAAATGGCGCCTCAGCGTCATTTTTTAAATTCAAGATGGCCGCCGCGAGCCAATCATGGCTCGCCGCGTCATCACCCCGCCCCCTCCCGCTGACTTATATAAGTCAGCGCGAGGCAGCGGCTGTCAGTCCTACGGCGGAGGAGGAGCGGAGAAGAGCTCCTACAGACTGAAGACGCCGTGGAAGTCCTGGATGGGCGGCGGCTATGCAAAAGAGCTTAGCAGCCGCCGCCCACCAGGTGAAGACGCCGGAGGAAGACCCCAGAAGCCCTGGGAAGGCGGCGGCCATGCAAAAGAGCTTAAAGGCCGCCGCCCCCAGGTGAAGACCCAGTTTAATAAAGGATTTTTTAAAGAATGTGGGTTTTTTTTATATTTTCTTTACAGGTGGACTACAGGTGCCAGCGGGCCCTTTATGTCCGGGCATGCTGGCACTTGTGGTTCTCCAAGTGCCAGCATGCTGGGGCAGGCTTGCTGGGACCTGTAGGCCACCTGTAAAGAACAATATTACTATTCTTTGCAGGTGGACTACAGGTGCCAGCGGGCCCTTTATGTTCGGGCATGCTGGCACTTGTGGTTCTCCAAGTGCCAGCATGCTGGGGCAGGCTTGCTGTGATCTGTAGGCCATCTGTAAAGAACAGTATTAGCATACAATGAACCCCGCACCCACCGCCACCAGGGGTGCGGGGCATAGCGCTGGGCTATCAGCCCAGTGCTGGTTGTTGCTCGGGAGGGGGGACCCCATTTTGATTTTTTGGGGGCCCCACTTTCCGAGGAATTCCAGCCCTGGGCTGACTGGTTTGGGGGGTGTTTAATGGCATGGCAGGGGGACCCCACACTGAGTGTCTCCCCTGCTATTGCATTATCCCCCCTGGCTGGTTCTGCCTGGTGCTGGTTTTAGTGGTGTGGGGGGGACTGCACTTTTTTTTTTTCGGTGGGGGGGGGGGTGTTTAGCTGCAGTGCCTCCCCAGGCCCTGACCTCACCGCACGTCACTGAACTATACTCGTGGTTCCGGATTGGCCAAGAAGATCTTGGTACCCAGAACTTCAAGAAATGATCTCAGAGGACCCATGGCCTCTGCCGCTCAGACAGGACCTGCTGCAGCAGGGGCCCTGTCTGTTCCAAGACTTACCGCCGCTGCGTTTGACGGCATGGCGGTTGAACACCGGATCCTAAAGGAAAAGGGCATTCCGGATAAAGTCATTCCTACGCTGATTAAGGCTAGGAAAGATGTGACCGCAAAATATTATCTCCGCATATGGCGAAAATATGTTGCTTAGTGTGAGGCCAGGAAGGCCCCAACGGAGGAATTTCAACTGGGTCGATTTCTGCACTTCCTACAGTCAGGAGTGACTATGGGCCTAAAATGGGTTCCAGTAAGGTCCAGTTTTCGGCTCTGTCCATTTTCTTCCAAAAAGAACTGGCTTCATTGCCTGAAGTTCAGACTTTTGTTAAGGGAGGGCTGCATATTCAGCCCCCGTTTGTGCCTCCAGTGGCACCGTGGGATCTCAACGTGGTGTTGGATTTCCTGAAGTCGCACTGGTTTGAACCACTTCAATCCGTGGAGCTAAAATACCTCACGTGGACAGTGGTCATGCTGTTGGCCTTGGCGTCGTCCAGGCGTGTATCAGAATTGGCGGCTTTGTCATGCAAATGCCCTTATCTGATTTTTCATAAGGATAGGGCGGAATTGAGGACTCGTTCCCAATTTCTTCCAAAGGTGGTTTCAGCTTTTCATTTGAACCAGCCTATTGTGGTGCCTGCGGCTACTCGTGACTTGGAGGATTCCACGTTGCTGGACGTAGTCCGGGCCCTAAAAATCTATGTATCCAGGACAGCTGGAGTCAGAAAGACTGACTCGCTATTTATCCTGCATGCACCCAACAAGTTGGGTGCGCCTGCTTCAAAGCAGACTATTGCTCGCTGGATCTGTAGCACGATTCAACTTGCACATTCTGCGGCTGGACTGCCGCATCCTAAATCTGTAAAAGCCCATTCCACGAGGAAGGTGAGCTCTTCTTGGGCGGCTGCCCGAGGGGTCTCGGCTTTACAACTTTGCCGAGCAGCTACTTGGTCGGGGTCAAGCACATTTGCTAAATTCTACAAGTTTGATACCCTGGCTGAGGAGGACCTAGAGTTCGCTCATTCGGTGCTGCAGAGTCATCCGCATTCTCCCGCCCGTTTGGGAGCTTTGGTATAATCCCCATGGTCCTTACGGAGTTCCCAGCATCCACTTAGGACGTTAGAGAAAATAAGATTTTACTCACCGGTAAATCTATTTCTCGTAGTACGTAGTGGATGCTGGGCGCCCGTCCCAAGTGCGGATTGTCTGCAATACTTGTATATAGTTATTGTTTAACTAAAGGGTTATTGTTGAGCCATCTGTTGAGAGGCTCAGTTATATTTCATACTGTTAACTGGGTATACTATCACGAGTTAAGCGGTGTGATTGGTGTGGCTGGTATGAGTCTTACCCGGGATTCCAAATCCTTTCCTTATTGTGTCGGCTCTTCCGGGCACAGTATCCTAACTGAGGTCTGGAGGAGGGTCATAGAGGGAGGAGCCAGTGCACACCAGGTAGTCCTAAAGCTTTCTTTAGTTGTGCCCAGTCTCCTGCGGAGCCGCTATTCCCCATGGTCCTTACGGAGTTCCCAGCATCCACTACGGACTACGAGAAATAGATTTACCGGTGAGTAAAATCTTATTTTACGGTAGAGTTTGTGAACGCATGGAAAGCTATCAAAACACATTACATATTTAATCCAAATAGTGCACAATGTACACATAGTCTCCCTGCACCACATCAGTAAGTTACAGCAGTTTAAATGGTAACAGAACAAAGGGATTCACCTTTACAGGATAGGAGGGGACAGAACAAGGTTATAAGGTGGTGTTTGGTATCCAGCAGTAGGGTATTGTAAGGGTAATATTCCGGTGTTGGTTTAAAGAAGATCGCATGTTCCTGCGAATAGTTATGTGCAGGAGCAGAATATAGATATAAACTGTATTTACTGTACATTATGCATATGGCGGGAATCCAGAGGAGACCACCCACAAGAGCAGTTGGAACAGACATCGCCCACCTATTCAAACCGACCTATGACCTCTCCTGTACTGTAAATGACCATCCCTGTGTCCAATGGACAAAGAGATAACAGTATCCATTGTGTTAGGTTTTGGAAGAATTGTATAAAGAGAGCCTGCTGCAGGCCTGGTCAGACACAAGACTCACAAAGTTATCTATCTAGATGACGGAGGACCAGACTGGGTAGAGCGGCGAAATCCAAACAAGTATGTAACATTGACTGTAGCCATTATTCTGTTGTATTGTATTGTATTGTATATATTGTAACCCCCTTTCAGTAATAATATGCTGTGGTGTCGGAACCCAGCAGTTTAATTACAATCTGGTGTTGTGTCTTCCTTTCCCTGCTAAGGTTTAAAGTGTATTATTATCGTATTGCATAGCTGTTAAGGGTTTGCGGTGTATCTCTGGGAGTGTACGCGCTGTGTGTACTTTGTACCGTCAGCGTGGCGTTTGTGCGCAAAGTCCGTACACAGTACGGGACTCTTTACGCTAACAGCGTAAAGAGTACGTAGAGTGTATATTAAGTATAGCGGCCGCAGCGGCTCCATGGTAAAGTGTATTTAAAGTGTGTTTAAGGTATAGCTTTTCATTCCTGTATATAAATCAGCATTCTCAATTGGGGGCTCCGTCAGGGATTCCACATACTCACAGCCTAACAGATAACAGCAGACTTAATCTATCAGCAAAAGGGTTGACAGAAAGTATCCTATGTAGCTTTTTCTTGGTCGGTGGATACACTAAAAACCCTACTTGTGTGCTGATTAGATGACGTCTGCTCTGTTTGGTTTGTAGAGATGCTGGTAGAACCCGTAAAGTAAACAGGAAAAAAGCTATTTAAAAATCTCTGAATTTTTTTTGGCGCCAAAAGCGTACACAACAAAAGGCACCCATACCCTTTGTATACCCTCTCACATTATTGCCATAAGACTCAAATTGTTAGATTCATTTAGATCTGTGTGAAACCGGTTACATTTTGTTGCTATATAGTTAAAACAAAAATAAATGTTTAAGGAAATAAGTGTAAAGCACAAACGCAGTCTGGCCTGGTTGTAAACCATACAGAAAGAAACTGTGTTGTGTTAAGTGAGCGATTGTAGTTAGTATTGCTCACATTTATAGAAGTTGTGGGATTTGTTTTATTGCGGACGTACGGTTTTGTACACGTGTCTCGGACAAAGTATAGGACTGCGCACGCAGCGTAAGAGACACCCACGGTCGCGTGTTTACGCAAAGTGCGTAAGAGTACGGGCGCTAAGTACAAATTACACAATAGTTCGTTTAGTTTAAAGGTGGGACAGTAGCCACGCTACAATAGCACAAAACTGCCCGGTTTCTAAAGCTGATTAGTATAAAAACATTTTTTTTTAAATTGCCTCTGGGGTAAAGCTGCCAACCTGAATGAATCCAAATTTTCTGTACAGAAGAACAAAGTGTATTTGAGTGATCGAATGTAGGGGTGAGTGGATATTTGAACCCAGAGAATTCGGGATCCCGTCATGTGGTACATCAAGTAAGAGGAGGCTTGGTGGCATGAAGTGGCTGACTCACGTTAATATAGATTGAAATACGTAAGTCGTGAGGTGATTTGCAGAGGAGCGTGATCGTGCATAGTATTGTGATTGAAGTTAAAAGGTTTTTGTATTATGCTCCGGGCTGAGGGTCACAGTTTGTACATTGACCCGTGGTTGTACGGCAGATAGGTAACAAGTACCTATACGCTGTGCAATTGGACCGCGTGTTTGTGGGTGCGATATATACAGCACAACTTGATACCCCTTTACGAACGTTTGCGTAAAATTGCGGTATCATTAGCGCTGTATAGAGCATACGCAAGCGTGATTTGTGTATAGGGAGTTTTCGCTGGTCTCTCTCAGGAAAATCTCCAGCGGTGTATATTCACTGGAATATGTAAGTCACTCCTAAACACTTCCAGTGAATAGAAACCAGATAGGGGCCTCACTGGGTTCGCGGTGGTCACTATTGGAGTGAGTCGTGGTACTCAGCGGAGAAGGAGTGGGTGAAAGCGCTCTAAGAACTTTCACCGTCTATTCGTATGGTGCACTGGGATTGCGTAAAAAGGAAAAAGTCCGCGATGGGATCCAATTGCACAAGCGGTGGACATTTTGTAGCCAGGGTTCAGGTTGAAGAGCCGCGGCCCAAGGGGTCAGCGAGGTTTGTTATGTGTGGTAAATATGGATCACACACGGAAGACTTTTTGTCTGAATGGGTACGTATGACTGACAAAGATAGGGTACCATACCCTAGGGTGGGCAGCTTTGAACCAGAGGTATTACAGAACTTAAGGATAAGGATATGTCTGATAAAATCCAAGAAACAAAGGATTAGACATACAGATTGTTTACATTTATGGCAACAGGAGGGGGATGTGCAAAGGGAATTAGCTCGCGCAGCAGCTTCCAAACCTGGCGGGAAAACCATGGTGACCGCACCACCACCACCATATATTGTGGGGGAGAAAGTGACTACAGACAATGGTACATTGGTACAGGATAGGAGAGTAATTGATAAATGTACTAACTCTAACCCTTGCCAGTTGTATCCCATTTTACATTTTCCCCAGGACTGCGAGCAGGAAGATGAGCCCAGCACGATATCGGCACTCTCTCTAGCAGCCACCATACAGGACACTCAAGTGGGCACGGCCCAACCAACAAGAGCAGTAGTCAGGCCCCCTAGCGGAGGGGTAAGTGAGGTCGTGTCCACAGGTAAGTACGGTACCATACATTATGCAGAGACAATAGCTCCCCACATTGTAGAATCAAACCAGAATGATGTAATTGAATTAAATCCTGTCAGGGTGATTGCAGTCCCCATTGGGAAGACTGACGCTCAGGGAGTCACTCCCATCAGGAACATTGCCATGCACTGTCCCTGGTCCCGAGCAGAGTTAAGGTCAATTATGTCAGAATTTCCCGATCCCAGAAAAGATCTAGTCGCATGCCAGAGGTTCATTAAAGAGTTAGGTAACGCCAACGAACCCACGAACAAAGATTGGCGAACAGTGCTACAGGTATGTTTACCCTCAAATATTGACCCCGCAAAATTCATAACTGATTGTAAGTTAGACGCAGAAGTACCTCTCACTGATGAATACAATCAGGAGAATGTACGGCAAATCAATCTGCAATTAGGAGAATATTTCCCTACTGTTGTCAAATGGAATAAAATCTTTTCCATAAGACAAAAGGAAGGTAAAATGGCATCCGAATATTTCCATCGAGCACTGCAGGAAATGTCTAGATACACTGGGATCGAGGACATAAAAGATAATGCGCATCATAGGGAGGTAGCTGTTACTGTATTAATGGACGGGTTAAAAGAGGCATTAAGAGCAAGGGTACAGACCTCTCTACCAAACTGGAGATGTATCTCGGTGGCTGCATTGAGAGAGTCCGCTATCAAGCACGACAGGAACATCAGTAAGCACAGGGAGTCTCAGGGGGAAAAGCTGATGACAGTGAGTATAGACGTACTTACCAAAAAGCCATATCAGCCGAAACCCCAGACTCTTGATGGTAAGTCACGTATAGTAACATGCTATGCTTGTCACCAGGTAGGACATTACTCGAGGGAATGTAAGAATAAAGGTACACATAATGTATACCGACCCCCTAGACCAGGATATGAACCACACTACAATGCACATAATTGGGATCAGGGACTACTTAGGAGAAATTACGAGCCACATGCAGGGGAAACAAGGAGGTACCCACCAAGGAGAGACTGGCAGGCCTCCGAAAATTCTCAGCTACCCCCCTCACATATTGTAGCTGCCAATGTGCTGCGGGAGGGTCTCAACACACAATAGGGGTTGGGCCACACCTGTAGTCTGCAGCCAGTGAAGATGATTGCTAACCTTGGTAGTGAACCTGAGGTAACGGTTGATGTAGCTGGTGTACCATTACCTTTTCTCGTAGATACAGGGGCGGCCAGGTCAGTGTTAAATTCAACGATAGGTATAAAAACCACGGGTAAAACAATTTCGGCAATGGGAGTAACAGGAACTGTGCAACAATACCCTTTGAGTAGACCGGCAGAGATTACGATAGGGCCTTTGCAAACCAAACATTCTTTTCTGCTGGCTGCATCGGCTCCGACTAATCTACTCAGCAGAGGTTTATTGTGTAAAATGCGGTGTGTCATATACTGTACTCCTGAGGGTGTCTTCTTGGATATACCTGGGAACCATGCTCAAGAAGTACAAGATATATTAGACACCCCTCAAAGGCTAATGTTGCATTCTACTGTTATAGACAAGTGTCCATCGCAGGTAGAGGAAATGATCTCACAAATACCGGGTTCCCTTTGCACCAAAGATGGACAAGACACTGGATTGATGGCGAATGTAGCTCCAGTAGTAGTACAAGTAAAAGATGGTAGGATAGCTCCAAAAATACCTCAGTATCCTCTGAAGCCAGAGGTAGAATAAAGAGTGTACCCTGTCATAGAGCGGCTGCTACAGTAGGGCATCCTAGTCAGGACGTCCAGCACCGCCAATAGTCCCATCTTCCCTGTGAAAAAGAGTGGGGGGAGGAGTTATAGGCTAGTGCAGGATCTAAGGCGGATAAACAAGATATTTGAGAGCCAATTCCCCGTAGTGCCCAATCCAGCAGTCATCCTCATGCAAATTCCCTCTACAGCAAAATTTTTCACTGTCATTGACCTCTGTTCTGCTTTCTTTTCTGTCCTTCTTCACCCTGACAGCCAATACCTTTTTGCTTTTACATACAGGGGAGTACAGTACACCTGGACTCGTCTTCCCCAAGGTTTCATTGACAGCCCGAGTATTTTCTCTCAGGCCTTGCATGACTGTTTACAATCCTTTCAACCTGAGAGTGAATCAGTGCTAATACAGTATGTTGATGACTTATTGTTATGTTCTGACTCACTCGAATCGTCCTTGAAAGACACGAAACAGCTTCTGTTTCATCTTTCCCAAACGGGACACAAGGTTTCAAAGGATAAGTTGCAGTTGTGCCAGACCAGGGTAAAATATTTGGGACATTGCTTGACCCAAGGACTTAGACACCTCACCGCTCATAGAATACAGGCGATTCGCGACATGACTCTGCCACAAACGCAACAACAGATCCGCACTTTCCTTGGAATGTGTGGGTACTGTCGAAACTGGATTCCAGGGTTCTCTATACTGGCTTTACCTTTGCAAGAAATGGTCTCTTCAAACAAACCAGAGCGTGTCTTGCACACAGATGAGTCCGAACTGGCATTTGAGAGACTCAAACAGTGCCTATCACAGGCACCTGCATTAGGTATGCCAGATTATGAGAAGCCCATTGAATTGTACGGTACAGAAAGTGCAGGGTGCATGGCAGGCGTTTTAACGCAGAGACATGGTGATGCCAGCAGACCGGTAGCGTACTACAGTGCACAGTTGGACACGGTAGCGCGGTCTCTCCCCACTTGCTTGCGAAGTGTTGCAGCGATAGCTTTGCTGGTAAGTAAAAGCGAGGACATAGTGTTAGGACATGACCTGACCATTCATACACCTCATGCAGTTTCAGCCTTACTGAACTCAGCCCAAACCAGACATGTCTCATCTGCTCGGTTTACAAAGTGGGAATTATCACTGATGGCCTCGGTAAACATCACCATTAAGAGATGCAGCTCACTAAATCCTGCAACTTACTTGCCAAGTGTGCCTGGACAGGCACAAAGGGTGGAGGATGAGAATAATGGTGAAGGAGGATTTAGTGCAGATACTGATACGCATGATTGTATGGCATACCTGAATCAGACTTTCACAGTGAGACCTGACATCAGTGACCCACTGGAAGGAGTAGACTTTACCTTCTACACTGACGGTAGTTGCCACAGACAGACAGAATCGGAAGACTTGTGTACTGGATATGCAGTTGTAGACGACAGCGGTATCATAGAAGCTGAACCCCTGGGCCCACCGCACTCAGCATAAGTTGCTGAGTTGGTCGCCCTAACCAAAGCTTGTGAATTGGCCAAGGGTAAGTCAGCTAATATATACACGGATTCTAGGTACACCTTTGGAGTAGTGCATGATTTTGGGGCCCTATAGTGCCTCCGAAATCTCATGACGGCAGCTGGCACACCTGTAGCGCATGCGTCCCACATAAAAAAGCTTCTAACAGCGATACAGGAACCAGACAGAGTGGCTGTTATCAAGTGCAAAGCACATACTTACATCCAAGACCCAATTTAACTTGGTAACAGCCGGGCAGACGAAGCTGATAAATCAGCAGCCAGCACCCCCATACATACAAACGAACATCACATCACTGATGACATTTAACACGATCAACACACAACAATTAATTGAAATGCAAGATTTGTGTTCTAAACAGGAAAAGGCGGTCTGGAGGTTAAAGGGGTATGGCCAGGAATCCTCAAGACTGTGGACAGGTGGACAAGGTAAGCTGGTGGCCCCCAAAGCATATCGTCCAAGCTTAGCTGAGGCGGCACACGGTCTGACTCATCTGGGCAAAGAGGGTATGTGCAAGCTGGTAAGAGCCTACTGGTGTGCGCCAGGATTCTCTTCTCATGCAGGTAAGAGAGCAATGACATGTTTTACTTGCTTGAGGAAGAATATTGGAAAGTCAATACCAACAGAGCCATCCCATATACCTCCGACAGACGGACCTTTTCAGGTTGCCTCATAGACAGGTGGGAAGGACCATACCAAGTCTTGTTAACCAGCACAACAGCATTGAAGGTCGCCGAAAGAGAGACTTGGATCCACTCGTCCCATTGCAAAAAGGTCGCTGACCCGGAGAGAACTCGTGACAAAGAGCAGAGTGTAGAGAATCTCGTATCACTGGAGTGTCTGTTCCGGGAAAGTTGAGAGGCAGGACTGTTGAAGGGCATCTGAGCACAGAGAGTAACAAGACCTAGAACGGTTGTTGTACCACTTTCTTTTTTCACCTCCCCCTGCATTTTTCTTTTCTTTTCTCCTTCTTATTTTCCTCCTTTCCCCTAACGAAATGGATCGATCACAAGAGGCTGCGTTTCGGGTTCTGTTAGTAATTCTGGTTTTGATAAGGACAGTTTGTTTTGGTGAGGGTCCCAGAGAGGTCGAGCAGGGATCTGGAATGGGTTCTGATGGCAAGTATGAATTTGTAGGATCCCAGGATCAGCGCATCACTTTAGTAAAGGCTGGCATCAGTAAGCGCTCTGGTAGTCAGGGAGCTCGGAGGCACTGTGAGGGGTTATTGTCTGATGAATATTGTATTTGCAGGAATTGTGAGAATATAGTAGAGGATGGGTGCATCCAGAGATGTCAGTCCAACCTTAATATCGACGTGGACCGTCATCCGTTGAGTGATTACCACTCACTAGTGGGTAAGGTCTTAAACCAGACAATGCTGGGTGTGCTCACAGGTACCTCAAGGTCAGAGCAAGTCAGGATTAGTACCGTACCCTTTAGCAATAGATGAGGTACTCGAATTGCGGGGTGGGAGGCCGGTAGACAATAAATTCAATATTTCTAGGCCCCCTAGTTTGAAGCTCCACCAGTATCACGTAGACAGGTCCTTACTGTGCTTTAATATTTCCAATTACCGAAAACCAGGAAATTGGGAAGTGACGTGGAATAATCAGACAATGACCTTTTCATACAGAGCTAATAGGATACCCATAGACTATGAACTTGTACGCCAAATAGCCAACAGTGGAAGGTATTTTCGGTATAGGTATACTCGTGGAAGCAAGACCGTGTGGGTTGGAAAAATATCGCCAGGGTATTGTGCCCATATCATCCAGCCCGATACTTGTACTGAGCAGATGGGAGAACTAGGGATTGGTTTCTTTACTTGGAAAGTTTGTAATATGGTGATGTTATATTTTGTCCCCTATGTTCTCCAAGATGATACCTATTTTATATGTGGGAGGAAGGCGTACAAGTGGCTTGCCCCGAGCTCAGAGGGATTGTGTTACATTGGGAGACTACTGCCAGAGGTCATGACCATAACCCATGATAAGATGAAAGACGTTCACCGCAGTGCTCAGGCTCCTTATACTCATACTCACTATGAACACATCATCAAGAGACACCTCATAGATAGGGCAGAGCACGCAGCCTCTGATTAGATCCACGAATCCACCGGGATTCAGTTCCTTTTCGCATTAGACATCACGATACTGCCAGAGGAACTATAAATTATAGGTATATCCATGCGCTAGCGAACTTGATAGATAATATCACTGAGATGTATGACGACACCTTCAGGTATATGGAAAGGGTGTTACAAGCTTACAAGAAGGAAATGATTCAGCACAGAATGGTCCTTAATTATGTCACAGCCGTGACAGGTGGGTACTGTGTTACTCTGGCAACTCAATATGGTGTGAAGTGCTGTACATATATTACGAACAGCACTGACGACCCCACGGAGATTATCGATCAAAAGATGGACGATATCTTGCAGTTGAAGTGGGAGTTCAGGAGGAAGCACAACCTTACCTTAGCGACTGTGAGTAATGAACTGACCGGCTGGGTCTCATGGTTGAACCCACGCAAATGGTTCTCAGGTTTAGGAGAGTGGGCTCAGAATGTCATTATGGGTGTTGGGTAGTTTCTCCTTAGTATCCTAGGAGTCGTCATAATTACTGGTTCGATATTTAAGTGTGTCCGAATTCTGACGTGGCGCAAGCATGGCACAAAGTTGATGAGTCTAAGGAGCGAGGGCGCTGTTATAGCAGCAGATTTGATTTATGACCCATCCATAGAGACAGTGTTATGATAAGGATTGCAAATGAATTTCATGGCCTGTTTCTTTCACCCGTTTTTCTTTTGTCTCCCCCTGCCCAGATACATCCATCTGGAAAAAGACATCAACCCTACCCAAAATGTTTATGTGAATGTAATTTTATATATGTGTCTTATCTTCATCTTTGCAACCTCCAGCTAATGGCACACATAGTCGACAGGTGATATCCACATGTACTAGCATTCATATATGTTTCCCCCTCCATGTATCATCAACTAAATGTGCACCCCATTTGTTGGAACAAGAAGCCGAAAAGAGCTCGGTAGTGTTTGTTGGCCCATTTACAGACCCTTGATACGGGATGAGAAGGATTTAATGTATACTTCGCAATACCTCGAAGCTTATTACATATACGGCACAATGATATATACCCCTCAGACATGGATTCATACATACATGCTTTTTACTGTCCCACTAGGTTATATATTTCCCACCTACAACTCTCCCCCGACCATCCAAACTTCTGTAGATATTGTGTAAATATTTTTCTGTTTATTGATTAGATAGTGGCAGTTATTGGTGACTGCCAAAGGGTGGACTGTCAAAGTCGAAAAATATTGCAGTACACACATCACGTACAAACTACACACAGATGGCCTCCGTGCGTGTACTTGTTCTGCCGTGCGTGCACATATCCGCAATTTGCGTATGGTCGCTCCCGCGGTCGTGCGCATTAGCGCGTGTTATGGGTATTTACGGTAGAGTTTGTGAACGCATGGAAAGCTATCAAAACACATTACATATTTAATCCAAATAGTGCACAATGTACACATAGTCTCCCTGCACCACATCAGTAAGTTACAGCAGTTTAAATGGTAACAGAACAAAGGGATTCACCTTTACAGGATAGGAGGGGACAGAACAAGGTTATAAGGTGGTGTTTGGTATCCAGCCGTAGGGTATTGTAAGGGTAATATTCCGGTGTTGGTTTGAAGAAGATTGCATGTTCCTGCGAATAGTTATGTGCAGGAGCAGAATATAGATATAAACTGTATTTAATGTACATTATGTATGCGGTGGGAATCCAGAGGAGACCACCCACAAGAGCAGTTGGAACAGACATCGCCCACCTATTCAAACCGACCTATGACCTCTCCTGTACTGTAAATGACCATCCCTGTGTCCAATGGACAAAGAGATTACAGTATCCATTGTGTTAGGTTTTGGAAGAATTGTATAAAGAGAGCCTGCTGCAGGCCTGGTCAGACACAAGACTCACAAAGTTATCTATCTAGATGATGGAGGACCAGACTAGGTAGCGCGGCGAAATCCAAACAAGTATGTAACATTGACTGTAGCCATTATTCTGTTGTATTGTATTGTATTGTATATATTGTAACCCCCTTTCAGTAATAATAAGCTGTGGTGTCGGAACCCAGCAGTTTAATTACAATCTGGTGTCGTGTCCTCCTTTCCCTGCTAAGGTTTAAAGTGTATTATTATCGCATTGCATAGCTGTTAAGGGTTTGCGGTGTATCTCTGGGAGTGTACGCGCTGTGTGTACTTTGTACCATCAGCGCTGCGTTTGTGCGCAAAGTCCGTACACAGTACGGGACTCTTTACGCTAACAGCGTAAAGAGTACGTAGAGTGTGTATTAAGTATAGCGGCCACAGCGGCTCCATGGTAAAGTGTATTTAAAGTGTGTTTAAGTTATAGCTTTTCATTCCTGTATATAAATCAGCATTCTCAGAAGCTAAGTGTGTCAGGGTGGGCCCCCTGTGGAGCACAGTGTACCTCACAGAAAGAGATTTAACAACGGTAAATTCTTACCATAAAACTCGTTTTCTGCTGCTGGGTACACTGGGCTCCACAGGGAATGACATTGGGGATGTCCTAAAGCAGTTCCTTATGGGAGGGGACACACTGTAGTGGGCACAAGAACCCGGCGTCCAAAGGAAGCATCCTGGGAGGCGGAAGTATCGAAGGCATAGAACCTTATAAATGTGTGCACTGAGGACCACGTAGCCTCCTTGCACAATTATTCAAGGGTCGCACCACGGCGGTCCTCCCAAGAAGGTCCAACCAATCGAGTAGAATGGGCCTTTATGGTAGCAGGAGCTGGAAGGCCAGCCTGTACATAAGCATGTGCAATCACCATTCTAATCCATCTGGCTAGGGTCTGCTTGTGAGCAGGACAGCCACGTTTGTGAAAACCAAACAGAACAAAGAGAGAATCCGACTTCTTGATAAAGGCAGTTCTCTTCACGTAGATACGGAGAGCCCGTACCACATCTAAAGACCGTTCTTTGGAAGACAATTCAGGAGAGGTAAAGGCCGGAACCACAATCTCCTGATTAAGGTGGAAAGAAGACACCACCTTAGGTAAATACCCGGGACGTGTTCTAAGAACCGCCCGATCATGGTGAAAAATCAGATATGGTGACCTACAAGATAAGGCACCCAAATCCGACACCCGTCAAGCCACTTAAGGTCTGCAGACTCAAGAGGCTCAAATGGAGACCCTTGCAACGCCTCCAAAGCCACGACAAGTCCCAAGGGGCCACAGGCAGGACGTAGGGAGGTTGAATCCACAACACACCCTGAGTAAACGTATGTACATCAGGTAAAGTCGCAATTTTTCTCTGGAACCAAAACGACATAGCAGAAATATGATTCTTGATGGAGGCCAGACGAAGGCCCAAGTCCAGGCCTTGTTGTAGAAAAGCCAAAAGTTTGGCCGTACTAAACTTGCAAGCATCATGATTGCTAGATGCGCACCAAGCAAAGTAAGAATTCCAGACCCTATGGTAAATCTGAGCAGAAGCCGGTTTCTGGGCCTTCAACATGGTTTGAATGACCACCTCAGAAAATCCTTTTGCTCTGAAGACGGAAG
The DNA here is from genome assembly GCF_028390025.1 of Pseudophryne corroboree. Taxonomy (NCBI): domain Eukaryota; kingdom Metazoa; phylum Chordata; class Amphibia; order Anura; family Myobatrachidae; genus Pseudophryne; species Pseudophryne corroboree. Next base: position 527,522,083 of record NC_086444.1, on the reverse strand, counting down.
CTTCAAGAGCCACGCCGTCAAGGCCAACCGGGCTAAACCCTGACATACACAGGGGCCCTGAACTAGGAGATCTGGGCACTATGGAAGTAGAAGGGGACGCTCTATCGAGAGACCCTGAAGGTCTGAGAACCAGTGCCATCTGGCCAAGCGGGAGCGATCAGAAGTAGGATTCCTCCTTCTTGCTTGAACTTCCTTATTACTCTGGGCAGGAGTGACACCAGAGTGAACATGTATGGCAGCTGAAAGTTCCATGGAATTACCAGTGCATCCACGAACGCTGTTTGAGGATCCCTTGTCCTTGCTCCGAAGACCAGAACCTTGTGATTGTGTTGAGACGCCATCAGGTCCACATCTGGAAAGCCCCACCTGTCCACGAGGAGTTCAAACACTTCTGGATGGAGGCTCCAGTCTCCAGCGTGTACGTCCTGACAACTGAGAAGTCCGCTTCCCAGTTTAGGACCCCCGGAATGAATACTGCTGATATGGCTGGCAGATGGCGTTCCGCCCATTGAAGAATCCTTGATACTTCCCTCATTGGCATGTGGCTTCGAGTGCCACCTTGATGATTGATGTATGCCACCATGGTAGCGTTGTCCGACTGTACTTGAACAGGTCTGTTCTGTATTAAATGCTGGGCCAAGTTCAATGAGTTGAACACCGCCCACAATTCCAGAATGTTTATCGGGAGGAGAGACTCCTCCTTGGTCCACCGACCCTGAATGGAGTGTTGCTCCAACACCACGCCCCAACCTCTCAGACTGGCATCCGTCGTCAGAATCGTTGGTCCTGAAGCCACCAGCTCAGTGACAGACGGGCCACCGGAGACAAGGAGATCATTTGAGACCTGATCCGGTGAGGCAGACCATCTCACTTGGCAAGAATCAGCTTCTGCAGAGGGTGGGAATGGAATTGAGCGTACTCCACCATGTCGAAAGCCAACACCATGAGACCTAGCACTTGCATTGCCAAATGTACCGACACTTGCGGACGGGATAGGAAGCATTGAATCCTGAGACAAGAACAGCCGCTGGTTGTGAGTGTCCAACAACGCCCCCAGTTGCACCATGCTCTAAGCAGGGACCAGGGAAGATTTCTTCCAGTTGATGAGCCACCTGTGGGCTTGCAGAAACTGAATAGTCAGATCCAGATGGAGTAGGAGAATTTCTGGGGAATTTGCCAGGATCAACAAGTCGTCCAGGTACGGTAGGATCCTGACCCCTTGACGGCAGAGTACAGCCGTCATTACCGCCATGACCTTGGTGAAAACTCGCGGAGCAATGGTCAAACCAAAAAGTAATGCCCAAAATTGGTAATGGAGGTTGGCAACCGCAAACTTCAGGTACTGCTGATGTGACACTGCAATGGGAATATGCAGGTAAGCATCCTGTATGTCCAGGGAGACCATATAATTCCCAGGTTCCAATGCCAGAATAATAGAGCGAAGAGTTTCCATACGAAACTTGGAGACCCTCACAAATTTGTTCAAGGACATGAGGTTGAGAATGGGCTGGGAGGACCCATTCGGTTTCGGGACTAGGAACAGCGGTGAATAGTACCCCTTGCCTCTCTGAGCCAGAGGCACCTGTACTACAACTCCTGTGTACAGGAGGGACTGTACCACTGAATGAAGAGTTTTTGCCTTCACCTGATCCGAAGGGACATCTGTCAGACAGAATCAATGAGGGGGACGATTCTTGAAGGATACGGCGTAACCTCGAGTGACGACTTCCCGTACCCAGGCATCAGAAGTGGTCTTCAACCATTCCTGGGTAAACCCTAGAAGTCGGCCCCCACCCTGGGATCCCCCAGAGGGAGGCCCGCCCCATCATGCGGCAGGCTTGTCAGTTTTGGAAGCAGGCTGACGGGCAGCCCAGGCCCGTTTGGATTTGGGCTTATTGGGTTTGGAAGTGCGAACCTGTTTCGGGTACGCCTGACCTTTTGCTTTCCCTGAAGGACGAAAGGAGCGAAAGGGAGTACTCTTAGCCTTCAGCACCGAAGGAGCAGTACTAGGTAGACATGCTGTTTTAGAAGAAGCTAAGTCAGCTTCTATCTTGTTGAGGTCTTCTCCGAAAAGAATGTCTCCCTTAAAAGGGAGTACCTCCAGGGTTTTCTTAGAGTCCAGATCCACAGACCAGGACCGTAACCAGAGAATCCTGCGAGCCAAAATGGACGTAGTAGAAGCCTTGGCCGCCAGAATACCGGCATCAGAAGCCGCCTTCTTAATATAATGAGACGCTGTGACAATATATGACAGACATTGCCTAGCATGATCAGAAGCATTGGAAGGCAACTCCGCCTCCAGCTCCTGAGCCCACGCTTCAACAGCCCCTGCAGCCCATGTCGTTGCAATGGTGGGCCTATGCGCAACACCAGTTAGGGTGTAAATTGCCTTTAAACAACCCTCCACACGCTTATCCATCGGTTCTTTCAGAGACGTGACGGTAGTTACAGGCAGAGCCGAGGATACCACCAGCCTCGCCACCTGCGAATCCACTGGCAGGGGTGTTTTCCAACTTTTACTTAGCTCAGCTACGAGGTGGTAGCGAGCCAGCATCTTCTTGATAGGCGTGAATTTCTTTCCTGGATTTATCCAGGACACCTGACGTATGTCAAATAAATGGTCAGAATGAGGTAAAACTTGTTTAACCACTTTCTGACGTTTAAATCTGTCTGGTTTCTAAGGTGCAGCATCAGGTTCCGGGTCATCAGTAATTTTAAGAATGAGCCTGATAGCCTCCAACAAGTCAGGGACATCCACCTGTGAAACAGCTTCCCGATCAGAGGCATCGGGATCAGAATCTGTGGGGTCAGTATAAACACCATCCTCATCAGATGAGGTGTCTGGGATGTTGGTGGATTGTGAGGAAGTAATGGCCCGCTTAGAGGACCCCTTGGTCCTGGGCGGTCGAGGTTTAGACTTCTGAGTAGTCAGTGATTGGTTCAGTTGCTGTAACTGAGCGGACAGTTGATCTGCCCATGGCGCGTTAACCGCAGGGACCACAAGCAGTTGTACCAGCACAGGAGGTCCCATAGGGGGCGTTAGTCTGGTTACCAGCGTATTCAATAGCATGGAGAAAGTAGCCCAAGGTGGGTCATTTTGTACCCCCGTTGCTACAGTCCCACTTGGGGGTAAGGATCCCCCAGAACCTGAACCCTCAGCTGCTATGTTATCCTCAAATGTGTCTGCAGCGTCACCACCACGCAATGTGGGATCAGCCCCAGCACCATTGCCCTGTGTAGCTGACATATCCGAAAGCTCATGCAAGGCAACACATTACAATATCAGCAGCACAATACCTGTCAAGAACCCCCTGTGCAGAGTATCAGCCCAAACAGGGAATTCAAGAGGTATATGGTGACTAAAAATCACAGAGAAAAATACACAGAGTATTTCCTGTGAACTACCTATATTAAATGATAAACCTGACACACTTAGCCCCTTCAGGTTATAGAATATAGGGATAGCAATCTGAGTGAGATATACGAAATGGAGGTCACAGCAGCTATATGCACACACACATAGTCACAATGTGCAATGCAGAAATTATGACATGCAATAAAACTGCACTGGACTAGCAATACAGCGTATTATTACTATGTATAGCTATACACTCAATAGATATAACAATGCACAGTAAAGACTGGATGGATATCACAGGGTACTTGTACTACATAACCCTGACTAAATGCACTCTTTCTTAACTAACACTGTCAGCAGACATGTAGAAAACTTAAGTGTCCTGTAAAATGCACAGAGCTGACATGCAGACGGCTTTACAGAGGAGGATTTGCCCAAACAGTCCCAGGATCAGCTCAGCTTGTCCTAATGGCTCCCAAACGCTGACAGGGACTGAGGGAGAAAGAGAGATGCAGCTCCAGGGCGGGAACATTTACTCTAAATGGCGCCCTGGGGCTGGGGTAGGGGCTACAGGTCAAAGCCTTATCCCCCTGCTGAACTTCACCACCGGGTACTGTGGGCTTATATAAATGGTTTATAAAGGAAAACCGACCTGTGCCCTTGCCCTGGTGGTCTAGTGGGGCCCCTGTACTACCACAGTGTCTATGCCAGCGCGCGTGGCCCGCCTCCCCACCGGCCGCGCGGGATCGCGATTTACAGCGGGTCCCGCCGGGGATACCCGTTTACCTCCTTCCTGAGTACGACCACGCGATCCAGGAGAACAGCGGTTGCGTGTGTGACTAATTGGAAGAAAACCGGAGCCTCTGCTGTAGGTACCCGGCAACCAGGGCGCGGGAGTGTACAGCGCCGCTGGGGGAGGTGATGGAGCTACAGCAGGAGATGTCTGACTGACATCTAACACAGACAGTGTCTCTGCAGCAGCCCTTAAAGTCTTCATTTTTCTTAAAAAGCTTCTTCTCAGGGCTGCTGGAGCAGCCCCCCTGTTGTATGCCTGCTTACTGCATGGCACCAACTACAAAACTGAGCTCCTGTGCACGGAGGCAGGGTTATAGAGGAGGCGGCGCTAGGCATTCTGAGAAGAAGGTCAAAGCTTTGAGCCTGTTGGTGCCCCGGATCAAGATCCTACTCTACACCCCAATGTCATTCCCTGTGGAGCCCAGTGTCCCCACAGCAGAAAGAAATGTACTTTCTAAGTACACATTCTCCCACCTCATGGTAAGGCTCCGGACTTTCTTCCTGGTAGCTACTTTCTGGTCCAGTGCACATATTGAGTATTCAGATCCAGACACACAGCAAACATGGCAGAAGAAGCTGCTGCCACTGGGCATGTGCTGCAGCTCAGCTCTGTCCCTTACACTGCATGATGTGGCGGCAGCTCTAGTAAGTGTATTATATACCATTGCTATTATTCTCATAATTTGAGCCACTTGCCAAGAGGAGAGGGGTTTCCGTGCAACCGGAAACCCTCCCTGCGTTTGCCTATGACTGGTGTGCTGCGTTGGGTATGGTATGCCAGTGGCCAGGATCCCGGCGTTTAGCTTTCCGACGCCGAGATCCTGGCTGATAGAATGCCGGCGGGGGGCGAATGCAACAAAGCCCCTTGCGGGCATGGTGGCTTGCTGCGCTCGCCACAGGTTCTATACCCAATTAAATAAAAAATAATTATCAAACCAGTGCTCCAAATCAATAGTGCTGCAACATCTGCTGAAGTGGTCACACCCACTTCTATTTAGTCCACAATACAGTTACAATTTGCAGGTGTGCGCACCGTCTGGGATAGTGTGGAATCTAATGTTTATCTCTCACGGATCCTTCTTCCTGAAATAACCAGTACCAGAGGATTCAGTTCTTCCGGAAAATTTTCACAATAATCACTATTCCACTTCTTTCCCACATTTAAAGCCTCCAAGGGCAGTCCACAGATCAGCGTTACCTCCCACTTCCAGATGCAACACCTGGAAGTGGGAGGTGATGCTGATCTGTGGACTGCACTTGGAGGCTTTAAATGTGGGAAAGAAGTGGAAGAGTGATTATTGTGAAAATTTTCCGGAAGAACTGAATCCTCTGATACTGGTTCATCCAGGAAGAAGGATCTGTGAGGTTCTATACCCACTCTGTGGGTGTCGTGGACACCCATGAGTGGGAATGGCCCCTGTTAGCCGGGATTCTGGCTGGCGGCATTGTCAGTGGTCGGGATTCCGACATTGGTATCCTGACCGCCAGGATCCCGACTGCTGGCAATGTAACTACATCCCGGTGTGCTTGCACATCCTTCAATACAACAAGGAAAAATATGAAGACTCAAACATGATATTGGTCCACCAATAAAGGCTGTACATTTCCAAACTGTAGGTGCAGCATTTGTTGGCGGTGCTTCCAAGGTACAATGGGCCTAATTCATGTTTGAACACAAATGCAATTGCGATTCTCTAGGCTACAGAGGTTCTAATGTTAGCAAGTGAACGTGCCGGACAGGAATGAAAAGAGACTCAAATCAGACTCATCGCAAGCTCAATTGCAATTGCGTACACATTGGCCATCCTGCTGCGCCGGTGTATTGGGTACTTACCTCACCATCAACCTTGTTCTCACCATTGCTCAAATGTCCAGTAAAAGTCTCTTGTTCTGATTTCAGGTTCCTTAATGCTGATCCCAATGTCGTCCTACTGTGTGATTCAGTTTGTCCTCATGATGTTGGTTATATGAAAAAAAAAAAAATTCTGCAGCGGGGTACACTGTGTTTCACAGGGAATACATTGGGATGTAGAGATGGATCTTGATCCAGAGGCACCAACAGGTTAAAGCTTTAGACTGTCCCAGGATGCATTTTGGGGCCTCCTCTGTATAACTCCGCCTCCAGGCACTGTGAGCTCAGTTTTTAGGGTTGGTGCCACTGCCTACATGAAGTAGGTCACTTAACAGGGGTGGCTGCGCTAGGCAGCCCTGAAAAAGCTGTTTAGAAAACTTCAAGGGCTGCAGCACTTCACATGTCACGGTGACATACTGTGCTGCGGCTCCATCACCTCCCCAGCAGCGTCGCATACTCCCGCTGGCTCTGTTCCTGGGTACTTGTGGTTGACGCCCCGGTTCCTAGGCAAACCACTGCAGGCACTGTCCTGGATCGCGTGGCTGCTACTAAGGGAGGAGGTAAGACGGCCCCCCAGGCAGGACCCGCCATTACCATTAAATCGTGTTCCGCTCGCGGTCTGAGGAGACGGACCGCGATGCTGGTGTGGACAATGTGGCCAAGCAGGGACCCCACTATATCCACCAGGGCATGGGAGCACAGGTCGGATAATACATTATCCAATTTAATAAGGCTCCATAGTACCCAGTGGTGAGGACCAGCATAGGGTACAAGGCGCTTGACCTGCAGCCCCTCCCCCAGCTCCGGCCGCCTTCTACTGCTGGTGTTCCCGCCCTGGAGCTGCCTCACACTCTCCCTTACTCCCTGACTTAGACGCTGGGCGCCATCTTATCACAGAAGCTGCGACTGGTCTCCGAGACTGCAGGGCAAGGTCTCCTCTGTAAATCCGCCTGAGTTATCAGCACCGTGATTCTACAGACACTTAAGTATTCTACATGTCACTTTAAGACAGCGTTAGTTAATATATTGTACGAGTATTTTTATATACATCCGGTCTCAGACCGCACATTGTTTTATATATATATATATATATATATATATAGTCCCTCTATTGCTAAGCAAGCAAATTGCACGTCACTCCAGGCTACTGAAAAAATGGGATTTTAATGATCCATAACAAGTTCGATAGTCATACAGTGATTAGATATGCAGCATGACAAAATCAAAGGCTCGTTTCAAGACCTAGTCCCGTCATCAGGATGTATTGCCGCTGCTCGTGTAAAGCATGACTGGAAAAAGCACTAAGTGCTGCAGAAAGCTTTCTGGTATCGCAGTAAATTGGTCTAACAAGTCACAGTACCATGTACTGGGGCATGGTACTAGAACCTTCTGAGTCTGGATGGCGTTCCGTATTATGATGCCCCCATGTGGCTTTATAGGTCAATTTAGAGGATGAAATTCAAAGAACAGTTGGTTTCACTACCAAATTGATTCATGTGACTCAGAACATGATATTGGCATACAGCTCCTACGGTGAAGATGACTTGGATTCAAAATCCGCATAGGAGAATAGCTGTGCCAACTAGTTTTCAGTATTAAGAAATGTCACAGTACTTACTGAATTGAAAACCTCAGAATTGTAGTTAAGTTCACCCTTATTCCATGTATAACAGTCCGACCAGACGATTGTCATTACTGTAAGCTTGTACAAAACTGTAACTGTGTCAGTTCACAATCTAAACACAGTATCAGCTCTGCTATGAAACAATGTTGCCTTATGCCACAGTTAATCCAATTCATAGCATAACTGGATTTTCTGTTAACAACAGCTTGTATTACAGTGGTAACTGTTTCCAGTCTGTGCATAACATATTGGGGGTCATTCCAAGTTGTTCGCTCGTTATTTTTTTCTCGCAACGGAGCGATTAGTCGCTAATGCGCATGCGCAATGTCCGCAGTGCGACTGCACCAAGTAAATTTGCTATGCAGTTAGGTATTTTACTATCGGCATTACAAGGTTTTTTCTTCGTTCTGGTGATCGTAATGTGATTGACAGGAAGTGGGTGTTGCTGGGCGGAAACAGGCCGTTTTATGGGTGTGTGCGAAAAAACGCTACCGTTTCTGGGAAAAACGCGGGAGTGGCTGGAGAAACGGAGGAGTGTCTGGGCGAACGCTGGGTGTGTTTGTGACGTCAAACCAGGAATGACAAGCACTGAACTGATCGCAGATGCCGAGTAAGTCTGGAGCTACTCTAAAACTGCTAAGAAGTGTCTATTCGCAATTTTGCTAATCATTCGTTCGCAATTTTGATAAGCTAAGATTCACTCCCAGTAGGCGGCGGCTTAGCGTGTGCAAAGCTGCTAAAAGCAGCTTGCGAGCGAACAACTCGGAATGAGGGCCCTTGTGCATATCATAAGCATGGCATAATGATAATATTGAGCAAGGATATATCTGACACTGCCAGACAATATCTGTCTCATATTACCACCGCCTCCCATTATATTCAGGAGGCGTCCTCTGAGGCAGGTGTAATGGCGGCCAAGGCGTCGACTACATCTATCCTGGCTCACCGAATTCTGCGGTTGAGGTCATGGAGGGTTGACCTGGACTCCAAAAAGACCTTGGAGATACTCCTTTTTAAGGGAGACATACTATTTGGGGAGGATCTGAATAAGATTGTAACTGACTTAGCGGCTGCTAAGACTGCCTTTCTCCCGAATACTAATCCTTCTACACAGAAGGCAAAGAGTACCACCTTTCGTTCCTTTCGACCTCACGGGAAAGCAAAAGGTCAGGCATACCCAAGACAAACTCGTGCTCCCAAAACCACTAAGCCCAAAGCAAAACAATCCTGGTCTGCCCGTCAGCCTGCTTCCAAACAAGACAAGCCTGCTGCATGACAGGGCGGGCCTCCCCCTGGGGGATCCCAAGGCGGGAGGCTGGCTTCTACAATTCACCCAGGTCTGGTTAAAGACCACTTCAGACGCATGTGTGCGAGAAGTCGTCTCTCACGGGTATGCAGTCTCTTTCAAGAGACGTCCCCCTCGCCAGTTCTAAATAACGATTATCATTTCAGACCCGTTGAAGGCGCAAACTCTACACTTGGTTGTGCGTTCCCTCCTGGATACAGGAGTGGTAGTGCCAGTACTCCTGTCCCAGAGAGGCGGCGGATACTACTCGACCCTGTTTCAAGTTCCGAAACCCAATGGGTCATTCCGGCCTATAATAAACCTTAAATCACTGAACAAATTTCTGAGAGTGTCCAAGTTCCATATGGAAATGCTGCGCTCGATCGTACTGGCCATGGAACCCGGAGATTATATGGTATCCCTGGATATACAAGATGCTTATCTGCATATACCTATTGCCATTTAGCGTAAGCAATATCTGTGGTTTGCTATTGGCAACCTTCACTATCAGTTTCAGGCTCTGCCGTTTGGACTTGCCACAGCCCCTCGGATCTTCACCAAGGTTATGGCCGTGATGACGGCTCATCTCTGTCGTCAGGGAATCAGGATCCTGCTGTATCTGGATGACTTGCTGATCCTGGCAAACTCCCAGGAGGTCCTCCTCAGTCATCTACAACTGACGGTACACTTCCTACAAGCTCACGGGTGGCTCGTCAACTGGAAGAAGTCCTCGTTGGTCTCTGCTCGGAGCATGGTGCACCTGTGGGCACTGCTGGACACACACAGCCAAAGACAGTTTCTGTCTCCAGAGAAAGTCCTGAAACTTTGGGACAGGATCAGATACTTCCTCTCTAGCCCAAGAGTGTCAACTCGGCGATGCAAGTACTAGGCCTCATGGTGTCGGCTTTGGTAGAGTACGCTCAATTTCATTCCCGCCATCTACAGAGATTAATCCTTTCCAAGTGGGATGGCCTACCTCATCGGATCAGGTCTCAAATGATCTCCTTGACTTTGGAGATTCGTCTGTCACTGAGCTGGTGGCTACAGGACCAGCAGTTGAGCAGGGGCCATCCCTTCTAGATTCCCAACTGGGTCCTACTGACTACCGATGCCAGTCTGAGGGGTTGGGGCGCAGTGCTGGAGCAACACTCTCTCCAGGGTCGGTGGACCAAGGAGGAATCTCTCCTCCCGATAAATATTCTGGAATTGTGGGCAGTGTTCAATGCTTTGACTCTTGCCCTGCCTCTAATACAGACCAGGCCTGTTCAAGTACAATCAGGCAACGCCACCACGGTGGCTTACATAAATCATCAAGGCGGCACTCAAAGCCGCATGGCAATGATGGAAGTGTCAAAAATCCTTTGTTGGGCGGAGCGCCATCTGCCAGCAATATTAGCAGTGTTCATTCCGGGAATCCTCAACTGGGAAGCGGATTTCCACAGTCGTCAGGACGTACATGCCGGAGAGTGGAGTCTTCATCAGGAAGTCTTTCAACTCCTAGTGGACAAGTGGGGTGATATGCCTGCATTTTCTCAACCACTTCCCACAAACTCCTCGTCAACACCTCCAAACGGCCACTTCCTGTCACTCACTCTGTGACAAAGCTCTCAGTGTGAGTGGGTTTGCAGCAGCAACCTCGCGCATATGCATTGCGATCGCAGCACATGCACAGTTTGCTGATAATATCTCCTTACATTAACATCGGCCATTGCGTATAAACATGAATTAGGCCCAATATACTTAGGTTCTGATTCTGGTGTATACAAATATGCTAATGCATCAGCCACAGGAATTTGTTCATAGAGGCCCACTAGTGATGTCTCTGATCTGCAGATTGCCTATTGCCTGCAGATTGCCTAGTTGTTCAGAATGTCCATCGGAACTAAGCCACCAGACTATTGCCACTACATAGACATAAAATGAGTCACTCATATACAGATATCGCTTTGGCATTGGTTACAACATAGAAGTTGAACACATATAGGCAATTTATACAAATGAGTAAACTTGGTTCAAGTGACATACTAAATAAATGCATACCCTGCAATTTCTCATACTGTATCAAAATACAACAGGAAAAAATGAGCACAGATGTGCCTGCTTGATTTTAGCATTTGCAATGGGGATAATCTTTCAAAACATCTTTCTGCAAGAGCTGCTAGAGGAAGGAAGACTCAGACAACAACAATAATTTATTTTCCCATCTGGGATTTAGTGTTATTTATAGGGCTTACACATTACAGAAAAGAGCAACAATAGTAGCAGCTCATACACACACTGCAGACAAAGAAAATATATAATGAGAAAGATGAGTGGGTGGGGTCTAAAATATATTTATTATAGCATCAACCAGACCCATGCAGTACACCCTTCAAGATAAACTAGAAGTGAACCTTTCTGTAATAACACTGAAGTTGGATATCCGTCTGATCTGTCCTGTTCCATAATATTTCCTGATTTTATTCACTGTTGATATAAACATAATACATCAGTTATTTCTATGGTTTCATCTCCATTTTGTTTATTATTTCAAACACATTTTTTTTTCTTGAACTGGAGTAAACAAAATTTGAATTATATTGCTGCAAGAGGCTAGGTCAGCTGAAATCACCATTAAACTTGTGACAATCAGCCATGCAATACTACCATGGAACATAATTTTGTCCAGCAAAAAGTAAATATTGAGAAATAGAAGTGCAGAATGCATCAGATTACAGGTAGTCATTCCGAGTTGTTAGCTCGCTAGCAGTTTTTAGCAGCCGTGCAAACGCTATGCCGCCTCCCACTGGGAGTGTATGTTAGCTTAGCAGAAGTGCGAACGAAAGGATCGCAGAGCGGCTACAAAAAAATATTGTGCAGTTTCAGAGTAGCTTCTGACCTACTCAGCACTTGCGTTGAGTTCAGACTATTCAGTTCCTGTTTTGCCGTCATGAACACGCCCTGCGTTTGGCCAGCCACGCCTGCATTTTTCCTGGCACGCTTGTGTTCTTCCGAACACTCCCTGAAAACGGTCAGTTGACACCCAGAAATGCCCTCTTCCTGTCAATCACTCTGCGGCCAGCATCGCGACTGACCTAGACCTTGTGTGAAACTACATCATTCGTTGTAATAGTATGACGCGTGTGAACATTGCGCCACATGCGCAGAAGTGCCAAATATTTGCCTGATCGCTGCGCAGTTACCGAAATCTGCTAGTGATCAACTCGTAATGACCCCTTCAGTACTGCACTGTATGTGTCACAAATTGGGTAAGGGATAAGGATGTACTTTAAACATAAGTAGATAACCATGCAACAGGTACTGAGGACAGTGCAGTATTTACAGTTGACACTATTCTGTTATACTTCCAAACATTGTTCCAGAGGTAGTTGAAATAAATTACTCCAGGAGTGTGCTCAGCACTTCCCTAGCAATAGACTGCATCCAACTCCTTGGAACTCAGTCCTTGGATATCTCCATATCAGGGGCACTTTAAGAGAGGATGAGGCTCATGTGCTGTCTCCTCCGATCTGGCCCCCTTCTCTCTGCCGGCAGCGCTGAAGATTATGAGCCCTCTAGAACATGTTCTTGACTCAGGGGCCCGTGTGCTCTGCACACACTGGAGTATATTTACTAAGATTCATAATTGTCAGGATTTGAAGGGAGATTAAACACGAATGACATCGGTAGTGTGAATTTGCAACTTTTTGTTTTTTTTACGTCTCATTTACTATGCAGTCGTATTCTGCATTTTCGTATTTTGCGATGTCGATGTCATTTGTAATTTCGGCCAGTGTTTTATGGGAGTGATTAGTAAAACACTGCCTGACAAAGCACAATGAATCCCAGCCGGATCTGTGAGATCTGTGCAGGGCTTCATTGTGTATATTATGAAAGTGTTAAAATCCTGAAAAAAAAATTGCATGGGGTCCCCTCTCCTAAGCATAACCAGCCTCGGGCTCTTTGAGCCGGTCCTGGTTGTAAAAATACGGGGGAAAAACTGACTGGGGATCCCCCATATTTAAAGAACCAGCACCGGGCTCTGTGCCTGGTCCTGGTGCAAAAAATCTGGGGGACAAAAAAACTAGGGGTCCCCCGTATTTTTAACACCAGCACCGGGCTCCACTAGTCAGAGAGATAATGCGATAATGCCACAGCCGGGGGGACACATTTATATTGGTCCATGCGGCCCTGGCATTAAATCACCAACTAGTCACCCCTGGCTGGGGTACCCTGGAGGAGTGGGGACCCCTTAAATCAAGGGGTCCCCCCCTCCAGCCACCCAAGGGCCAGGGGTGAAGCCCCATCCTTGGGCCGTGGATGGGAGGCTGTGTAAAAAAATATTTTTTTGTAGCAGAACTACAAATCCCAGCAAGCCTCCCCCGCAAGCTGGTACTTGGAGAACCACAAGTACCAGCATGTGAGGGAAAACAGGCCTGCTGGTACCTGTAGTTCTACTACAAAAAAAATCTAAAGAAAAACAACACACAGACACTGTGAAAGTAAAAGTTTAATGAACACACATGCACACTTACATACATACATACATACATACAAACATACATACTTACCTATGTTGACACGAAGCACTCAGTCCTCTTGTCCAGTAGAATCCATGGGTATCTGTAAATAAAAATCCTTTTCTTCAAAGTTATAATCCACGTACTTGTTAAAATAAAAAAACGAAATACCCGGTCCACGAACTGAAAGGGGTCCCATGTTTACACATTGGACCCCTTTCCCCGAATGTCGGGACCCCCCGTGACTTCTGTCAAAGAGGGTCCCTTCAGCCAATCAGGGAGCGCCACATCATGGCACTCTCCTGAATTTCTGTGCGCTCCTGCACTGTCAGTCAGGCGGTGTACTGTGGATAAAATGTAGCGCAGCGGCGCTACATTATATCCAATGATGGGAACTTTGCGGTCTGCAGTAGACCGCGAGGTTAAGTGGGGCCAACCACAAGAGTGACCCCACTTAACCTCGCGGTCTACCTTAAAAAAAAATACGAATGCCCTCATCACTGCCGAGATTTTAGTTAAGTAACTTCCCGAGATGACACTTTGAAGAAAAAACTCAAAATCGGTCAAAATCGGGAGCTTAGTAATTATACCCCACTGCATCCATTATAGATACGCCAGTGCTCCATATGGTTCTGTATGGTTCTGATACACAAATTAGTAGTATTTATCGGCAGAGCTATAGTAGATACAGTACGTGCACCCAGTTATACTGCCTGTGGCTTCTCCTCTCTGTTTCTCCTCAATCACTTCCGCCCAGCAACATTGATTGACTACTGAGAGAGCAAGAAGGAACAGGGGAAAAGAGGTAAACACACAGTCACTTACACACTGATGACAGCCTCCCAATATGCATATACAGCATCAGCATCCTTTACATCAGTGTATATACAGCATCTGTTGGCATCTATCTACAAGTTTACCCACTCACTGTAAGAATCTTAGTATTGCACATGACACTGATGAAAAGTTTTTTTTGTTATTGAAGGCCAAGGTCTGTGCACCAATTCACCCAGTGTAATGCAAAAACTGTACTGCGTGCTTGGGTCTTCGGACACTCTCCAAAAGGTGAAGGGTCCCATTTCACCCCATCCCCTAGAAGCTAAAAGGTCCCAATGAGGGGAAATGGGAATCTTTAGGTCCACCTTCTCTGAAGCTAGGAGGGACCACTTGAATTCCCCCTCCACTCCCACCTTGATCCGTTACCCTCTCCGTCTCTCAGTTGTCAATCAATGATGCTGAGTGCTGGGGTGTATGGAAAGACAGAGAGACTAATCCCCAAAAAGTATAACTGGGTGCAAGGGGATGGCCGGACCTTGAAGGCACCCCATAGCAGCCACACCCCTGAACCTAAATGGATGGTATTGATATCCTGGCACCCAGGATCCTAACAGTCAGCATGCTGATGGATTTTGGTAAATATTTTAACCAATTTGTGTATCTGTCTGAAATCTTGCTGAATGTTCTATGCCTATGTATGGTATTGCAGAACCCTTATGTTGTCTTATAGATAAAAGTATTAAAGATGACAGAAGAAGATGACATATGAAGACGACATAACAAGACAACATTAGAAGGATGACAGAAGAAGATGACGACAGAAGACAACAACAACAGATGACAACAAACAGAAGAAGAAAGAAGAAGCAAGAAAAAGAAAGAGAAGAAGGAAGAAAGAAGATCTGTCTGAAATCTTTCTGAATGTTCTATGCCTATGTGTGGTGCAGCAGAGCCTATATGTTGTCTTATAAATAAAAGATATTATTGCAGAGTAAAGCGGAAAAAAGCAGACAGAAAGAAGAAATATGAAAGAATGACAAGGGAAAGAAAGAAAACAAAAGAAGGAAAGACAAAAGAAAGTAAAAAGAAAAAAGAAAGGAAGAAGAAAGAAAGAAGGCAGAAAGTAAACACAAAAAAAGAAAGAAAAAAAGAATAAGAAAAAAAGAAAGACGCAGAAGGAAGAAAGATAGATAAAAAAGAAAAAAGAAAGAAAGAAAGAAAGAAAGAAAGAAAGAAAGAAAGAAAGAATTTAAATAAGCAGAAAGAAAGCGAAGACCTGGTGGTTTGGACAACTCCAGGCAAAGATGTCAGAAGCCCTGGTGCAAAGACGTCAGCAGCCCTGGAGGTCTGGCGCCAGCCAGGCGAAGATGCCGGAAGCCCTGTAGGTCTGACGGGTGTGCAAAAGAGCTAAATAACCACTGACCACCAGGTGAAGTTGCCGGAAGCCCAAGGTGCCGGAAGCCCTGGTGGGTTGGTGCCCACTAGGTGAAGATGTTGGAAGACCTGGTGAGAAAGGAAGTAAGAAAGAAAGAAAAGAAAAAAAAAAAAAAAAAAGAATGAATTTCATGAAAAACTGCTCCAAACCCTTTAATTGTCATTTTTTTAGTAACCCACATCGCATTTCCCATACTTATAATGGAAAATGCGATGTGGCCAAATTTACTTTAATGTAAAAAAACACTTCATTGTGCCCTGTGATAATTTTGCCAGCTCAGAGAAAGCGGTGCGAGGACCGGCCTCCAGTGATCACTCATCACTGTTTAAACCACCCCTCCCCCCAAAAAAATAATAAAAAGTAAAACAAAAAAGCCGTTGATCGGTGCTCCTGTGCGGGCTGCCGGGTGCCGGGTCCCCCATGTGCTGTGCTGTGACCCCCAGTGCAGTAAAGTGATGCTGACAAGTGGCAGCTCACTTTACAACACTGGGGGTTCATGTCGACACATTTGGTGGGATTGTCCTATAATATCACATTTTTGGGATGAAGTGTTAGACAAAGAAACCCAAGTCCTTCACACTCAGGGGCAGATTTATTAAGCCTGGTAAAGTGATAAAGCGGGAGGTGATAACGCACCAGAAAATCAGCTAACTTCCATGTTACAGACTGGTGTCGTATAACCTTCTACTTTATCACTTCACCAGGTTAAATAAATCTGCCCCTCAGTTACCTAAGAACCCTGTCTTTGTAATCCTTTCCTGCGCACCTAGATCTTTTTATAAGCTTTCTGATCAATTATGTCATCACATTTTTAACTCTGCTAAACTTCGAATAGCTAGTGACTGAAAGAAACCTTCTCAGCCTTCCCTGCATGCTGTTATATACAGGATGTGGCATGCCACACCAGTATTCATGATACGGTGCAGAAATTCCACTTGCAGAGGGACCCCTGGCATTGTACGATAATAGCTATCCACATGGCTGCTTTTAATTAGAGATGTGCACAGGACCTTCTAGAAGATAATACCTGGAATCTGATAGGTTGCTATGGGCAACATTCTATCTCAAATAGAACTCCCATCTTAGTAAATGTACCCCACGATGTCGTCCTCATCTTCCGATTACTCACCCCCTTCAGTGTTAACATCCTCATTCTCATAGAGTATTAATTCATCCCCACTGGAATCCAACATCACAGGTCCCTGTCTTTCTGGGGGCAATTGCTGGTCAAGGTCTTCCTGGATGAATTTATAATTCATTTTGATGAACATCTTCTCCACATTTTTTGGAAGTAACCTCCTACGCTGATCGCTGACAAGGTTACCGGCTGCACTAAACACTCTTTCTGAGTACACACTGGAGGGGCAAACTTAGGTAAAATAAAGCCAGTTTGTGCAAGGGTATCCAAATTAGTGATGAGCGGATTCGGTTTTACTCGGTTCTCAAAACGGCATCTTATTGGCTCACGGATGTCACGTGTTTTGGATCGCCAATAAGATGCCGTTTTGAGAACCGAGTAAAACCGAGTAAAACCGAATCCGCTCATCACTAATCCAAATTGCCTCTTTTTTCTGCTAGTATACATGACATGTAAGGCAAAAACTACCAAGGTAGAATTGGCGCTGACAAGTGCTGTAAGACTTCAAGCTGCTGAATATAAAGGGCTAGTCAGACCCTTGCAATAGAACAACAAGAATAAAAATAATTCAGCGCTAAAGATAAAAACATTCAATGTTTATTACACATAAATAGTGCTAGTCATATATATGACATACATTTAGAGATTATATATAAATATACTGTTGCAACAGGAAAAATAAAAATAAAAATATAAAAAAAAACAATAAATGTGGGGCAAGGAGCAACACTGCTAAAAAATAAATATTTCAGTAAATACTGATCTGTTTAGCTGGGAGAATTCATATGAAGGCCTGCTTCCTAGGGAAATGTATTAAGCCAGAGATTACCAGTTCCATTTGAGTCCTCCAATAGGTTAGCACTCCTGTGTAGTAATGGAGATCCTCTTACTGGCTGTATTTTTCCATGATGGTACTCTGCTGCAGGGTGGACCGCGGCAAGGTCTTTCACAATGGCTTGTCAGAAAGTGTCCCAATAGGACCGCAATTCCCAATCACTGGACAGCAGGCTTGTGTCAAAGATTTTAGAGTCCCAGACTTGTCACCAACCGGTTTCACTGCTAGAGCAGCTTTTTCCCTAGGAAGCAGGCCTTCATATGAATTCTCCCAGCTAAACACATCAGTATTTACTGAAATATTTATTTTTTAGCAGTGTTGCTCCTTGCCCCACATTTTTTGGTGTTTTATATTTTTATTTTTCCTGTTGCAACAGTATATTTATATATAATCTCTAAATGTATGTCATATATATGAGTATACATGACATGCCTACTTGGATGCTGTCACCGATATAATCCTCCACCCTATTCTTTCAATGGTGACAGCATCATATGCAGTGACAGTAGACATGTCAGTAATTGTTGGCAGCTTCTTCAGTCCGGACCAGATGTCAAAACTTGCTCCTGACTGCCCTGCATCACCTCCAGCGGGTCGGCTAGACATTTTATTTTTTTCCTCACAGCACCAGTCACGGAAGAAAATGAAGAAGGAGCTGTTGATGCATCACGTTTCGCTTGAGCTGACAATTTTCTCACCAGCAGGTCTTTGCACCTCTGAAGATTTGTGTCCGCCGGAAAGAGAGATACAACGTAGGCTTTAAACATAGGATCGAGCACGGTGGCCAAAATGTAGCGATCTGATTTCAACAGATTGACCACCCTTGAATCCTGGCAAAGCGAATGAAGGGCACCATCCACAAGTCCCACGTACTTAGCGGAATCGCTCCGTTTTAGCTACTCCTTCAATTTCTCCAGCTGCTTCTGCAAAGCCTGATTAGGGGAATGACCTGACTCAAGCAGGCAGTGTCTGAGCTGACTTCACATGTGGCAAGTTCGAAGGGTTGGAGAACCTTGCACAACATGGAAATCATTCTCCACTGCGCTTGAGTCATGTGTATTCCCCCACCTTTGCTATATCATAGATGGATGTATAGGCTTGAATGGCCTTTTGCTGCTCCTCCATCCTCTGAAGCATATAGAGGGTTGAATTCCACCTCATTACTACCTCTTGCTTCAGGTGATGTCAGGGCAGGTTCAAGAGTGTTTGCTGGTGCTCCAGTCTTCGGCACGCAGTCGCTGAATGTCAAAAGTGTCCCACAATTTTTCGGGCCACGGACAGCATCTCCTGCATGACCCTGTCATTTCGGTAAAAAATTATGCACCACCAAATTAAATGTGTGAGGAAAACATAGGACGTGCTGGAATTCGCCCAAATGTAATGCTTGTACAATATTGGTGGCATTGTCAGATGTCACAAATTCCCAGGAGAGTCTGCTGGAGCTTGGATACAACAGGAAAAGGGATTTATGTGTCACCGGACTGCTTATGCTCTTACCCAAAGTTTCTGAATTTGACAATGACTTATGATGAATGCGCTGCAGGTATAAGGGAGGATGTTCCTAGGTGGTTAACGTCCTTACCCCTACTTATTATGGATTGACAAAGGCAACACATGGCTTGACACCTGTCGTACGGATTTAGGGCCTAATTCAGTAAGGATTGCAAATTCTGCTAATTAGCCGAATTTGCAATCCTTTGGATCGCATGCTGGGGGACGCCCATCACTGGGCAAGGCCACCCAGCATGCTGACCGGCGCAGGCCCGCCGCCATGTTCTTGATCACAGTGGATGAATGTGACATCACGCATCCGCCGTGATCATGTCCCCAACATGCCCCCATCTGGCTATCTCCCCCCCCCCTACAGAAAATGCAGGCTCATGCGCAGGACGGGCACTGCGCATGCTCCTGCATCTTTTTTTCAGAAATCATGGTTGGATTTCACACTGTGATACAATCTGAATTAGGCCCTTAGGAGAAATAATTCCACACCAAAGAGGTGGATTTTTTGGTATTTTACCCAGGCATGACAATGGGCTTTTTCATCCCATGGCCAACAACTGTCTCCACTGGTGTCTTATTCAAACAAACCACATCACCATCAGAATCCTCATTGTCAACTTCCTCCTTAGCGCCAGCTACACCAATATCCTCCTCATCCTGGTGTACTTCTGCAGTGACATCCTCAATCTCAAGATAAGCATCTGGACTGGCGTTGCTCCTCCCAGCACTTACAGAGGGCGTAAATGGCATATTGCCAATTTTACGTTTCTCATAAGATAATTTCTTTTTTTTGTTATAAATTTTTGCTTCTTGGATTTTATATGACCTCTATGACATTGGGCATCGGCCTTAGCAGACGACGTTGATGAAATTGCATTGTCAATGTTTGGTTCCTGATCTTTCACAATTTTTTCTTCCAAAATGTTGTTCTCCATTTCAAAGGACAGCGCCCCTTTATTATCCAATCTTGATCTTGTGGTATACACCAGTTTATTTGCATCCCAGCATTTAATACGTGATTTTCTTAATCCCTGAAATGGAGAAGGAGGCTTTGGCCCCTAGTTTTTCAGTTTGTCCAGTAATGTGGTAATTAATAATTAAATATTTGCTTGGTTGAAGTCCTTTCTGTTCCACACCAATATAGGAGTGGAGGTGAAAGCCTGTGTGTGGTTCCTGATTGCATGTGCCTCTCTAATTTCTCATCACCTTCTTGACACTGTCCTCTTCCTCTTGCCTCTACTCATAATGTGAAAAGTCATCAAATAAGGAGCTGGTATGTTTGTAGCTAGCTATGATTCGGAGAACTTGGTGAGCTTTTACCAGGGGGACCACCTGTTGCTGAAATGATGGGTTTATTAAACTGTGCATGTCCTGTTTAAACAACATAAGGGTGGGTGGGAGGGTGGGTGGGAGGGCCCAAGACAATTCTATCTTGCACCTCTTTTTTTTTCTTTGCATTATGTGCTCTTTGGGGCCTAGTTTTTAAACTGTCATCCTGCAGTGCCACTCCTAGATGGGCCGGGTATTTGTGCCACCCACTTGTGTCGCCTAGCTTAGTCATCCAGCGACCTCGGTGCAACCTTTTGGCCTAAAAACAATATTGTGAGGTGTGAGGTGTTCATAATAGACTGGAAATGAGTGGAAATGAATGTTATTGAGGTTAATAATACAGTAGGATAAAAATTACCCCCAAATTCTGTGATTTTAGCTGTTTTTATGTTTTTTTTCAAAAATCATCCAGATCCAAAACCAAAACCCAAAAGGGCGGTTTTGGCAAAACCAATCCAGATCCAAAACATGAACGGGGATCCAGATCCAAAACCAAAACCAGAGAAGTGTCCGCCTCACATCTCTAGTTCAGAGTATCAGGGATTAAGCAGGAGGTTGGTACATAGTTATCAATGCTGGAGAGCAGGACGTAATACCCAAGAGCTAGACTAAACAAAAGCTTAGTAGGTCTGTACATTATTTTATCTATCAAGGAGGTGGCAAACTGGAAGTTACAAGTATGTAGCTGCCATACTTGCTCAGATCACATATGTGGATGCCCAGGTGCTGCTCAGGTAGGGATCAGTAGGGATGGCCATTGGTGTGTTTTCCATTAATGGTTACAAGATATTATTGTTCACCCTCTCTCTACATTTCCCTACTATAGTGGTTAACCACAAATTGCATATAGTCACAAAGCTTATGAATATTCTAAATCATACTCTAAATTATACTGCAGTATAATAACTGGTCTCTACATGACTAGTCACTGTTGTACCTAAGTGCACTCGTTTGGGCCCTTTCTTTTACAATCTTGAAGCTGGGACACTTAAGTGGTTTGTGTAAATATATAGACGTTATCCCCATAGGGAAAGATCCAATTGGTCACATCAGCAGTAAGAGTTACACTTTACTCCAGACTGGCCTCAGTTGGCAAGTTTAAACAGATGCTCAAGACGGATTAAATCGCTCCGATAAATGTAATTAGTCTGTGAGCTGTTATTCCATAAAAGTCAATCTGTAACTAGGTCATCGTCCAGTCCCCTTTGAATAATATGGCAGCAGAATAACAATAACTAGGCTGTCCAATTATATTTAAAGGCTGTGTTCATAAATACCAATAAAGAGGCAGAGTTTCCCTCGCCTTCTACTTTGCGCCCACTTATGTTTGGTTTCAGCGGCTGTTGTCTGCAGCTGACCCTTCTCTCCCCATGCCCCATTATTGCTATCTTGCTCCAGCATCTCCCTTCTCCAACATGTGGTCTCTGTATTGTGCTGCTGTTATTTTGCAGGATTCATAGATAATCACTGCAATCACTGTGGTGTGAGATTCAGAATGGTATTTAATCCCCAGTCTGGATGCTGCACAAGTGCATGACCACCAGATTTTTAGGTCATTTCACTAGCTCCTGAGCAAATCCATCCAGGATTGTCTGGCTGTGCAATAGTTCCTTGCCTATTATTCTGACTTTGCACTGGTGCCCGTTATCCCAAGCTTTCTGGTAGTATCTTCTGATGAAGCTGGGTGACCGTGCCCAGGGAAACGTGTTAAGAACAGTGGCCCAAATGTATTAAGCCTTAACAAGTGATAAAATGGAGACGGATAAAGAGTGATAAATGACCAGCCAATCAGCTCCTAACTGACATGTCACAGGCTGTGTTTGAAAAATGACAGGAGCTGGTTGGCTGGTCATTTATCACTCTTTATCCATCTCCACTTTATTACTTTTTAAGGCTTAATACATTAGGGCCAGTATTCTGTCACTGGGAACAATTGCTCTCCACTATCTAAAAGGGATCTGCATATGGACTTCTGATTTATCATACTCCTAAAGGACTGACGTGAAAAAGGGACACACGTTTCCCTACATCTATAGGGAAACCCATTGAACCACCTACTACAGCCAAGACACCCTGCCTGTGTCTAAAGATTGTGCATTGAATCTGCGTGGATGGGTAACACCAGCTGCTTGTTTTATTAAGTGTCCATACAGTGGAGTAAATTCATCACTATTAAGTCCGGGATCCAAGTTGTGGATATTACCTATGTGACAGAACTGTCCGTTTTTCTTTTTATAAGATTCTCAGAACTGTGTTTTTAAATATATGTGTACTTTGATCGCTTTTATACAATTCTATCTAAAATCTATTTTTAGCTCATCCATATTAGGTCATTATTTTAGTTAAACAACCCAGCGCCAGTTTTAATCTATTCTCTATGTATAAATTTTTTGACACCCCTTTTTCCGGCTGCTTTAGACAGCGCTTTGGGATTTTTGGTTTCCATTTAATATTTCTGCTAGGATCTTTTGCTATGTTTGATCATCCTTCTGGTCCTGGGAGGTCATTCCGAGTTGTTCGCTCGCAAAGCGATTTTAGCAGAGTTGCTCACGCTAAGCCGCCGCCTACTGGGAGTGAATCTTAGCATCTTAAAAATGCGAACGATGTATTCGCAATATTGCGATTACACACCTCGTAGCAGTTTCTGAGTAGCTTCAGACTTACTCGGCATCTGCGATCAGTTCAGTGCTTGTCGTTCCTGGTTTGACGTCACAAACACTCCCAGCGTTCGCCCAGACACTCCTCCGTTTCTCCGGCCACTCCTGCGTTTTTTCCGGAAACGGTAGCGTTTTTTCCCACACGCCCATAAAACGGCCTGTTTCCGCCCAGAAACACCCACTTCCTGTCAATCACATTACGATCGCCAGAACGATGAAAAAGCCGTGAGTAAAATTACTAAGTGCATAGCAAATTTACTTGGCACAGTCGCAGTGCGAACATTGCGCATGCGCATTAAGCGGAAAATCGCTGCGATGCGAAGATTTTTACCGAGCGAACAACTCGGAATGAGGGCCCTGATTCTGTCCTGTGCTAATTTTTCCGTCTGTCCACACTTTCCAGCTAGTGACACCTAGGTGGCAGTCAAAGTTGCATGACCTGTCGGCTCAGCGCTGTAACAGGAGGGGAGTACCGCCTATGCCAGCCCCACTCATGATGTCCCACCTAAGGGGCGGAGCTACAAGTAAGCAAAGTCCAGTAAGCGCATGTTCAGACAAATATGACCCATGCAGGCCAGCACGTAACAGCGTATACGCCTGTTAGGAGATGTTTATTGTTGCACCTGCCACAGCACAGGTGCAGTTACACATTGATGATAATGACAACTTGTAGTAAACCAAGCACACATGTTGCTGATACAGAGAGCTCTGCATACGTGAGGAAATATGTTTTATTATCAGAGGCGGAACTCTGGGAGGCAATGAAGTCGGCTGCCTCAGGGATGCAATCACCCTCAGTGGGGGACTGGAGTCCTAGCAGGCAGCTGCACCCATGGAGAGATAGAGCTGCTGGTATACCTGAGTGGTGCAGGCTGTCTCATTCTTCTGTGTAACTCCACCCCTCCACCCGGCAAACACTGCAGTCTCCTGGTCCTGGCCAGCAGACGCTGCTTTGCAGGGAGGATGGAGGTCTCTGATGGTGGCTTCTGGGTCCTAAATCTCCAACATGTGTTCTGCTGCCGCCTGTCCTTCCTCAGACCTCGCTCTCTGTCCATTACAGACACCCAGACTGAGAGGTGCAGACTGGATGTTGCTGTGTGTGTGTGGGGGGGAGCACAGGCTGGGTGTTGCTGTGTGTGTGTGGGGGGGAGCTCAGGCTGGGTGTTGCTGTGTGTATGGGGGGGAGCTCAGGCTGGGTGTTGCAGTATGTGTGTGGGGGAGGACAGGCTGGGTGTTGCTGTGTGTGGGGGAGCTCAGGCTGGGTGTTGCTGTGTGTATGGGGGGGGGAGCTCAGGCTGGGTGTTGCAGTATGTGCGTGTGGGAGGACAGGCTGGGTGTTGCTGTGTGTGTGGGGGGGGAGCACAGGCTGGGTGTTGCTGTGTGTGCATGGGGGAGCTCAGGCTGGGTGTTGCTGTGTGTGTGTGTGTGGGGGGGGAGTTTAGACTGGGTGTTGCTGTGTGTTTGTGGGGCACAGGCTGGGTGTTGCTGTGTGGGGTGCACAGGTTGGGTGTCGCTGGGTATCTATCTATCTCTATATATCTATATATGGGGGGGCAACAACATTTATCTTGCCTTCGGGAGACTGGGATGAACTTACACCACTGATTGTGCACTTTTCTGTTGAGCAATTTACTTCACTATTACATTACCTTCATCTACTGCAGCGAAAATGTCACATCTTTTTCATCTCTAAGAGGATGCAACCTATGAGCCTGATTCAGGTCCGGTTGCAATGGGTGAAAGTATGCAATATACCGATGTTTGGTACATTACGCATGCTCAGGATACATACTACTTATACCAGGTGCCTTCTGCTGAACTTCCATATATAAGCATCGCTGCTGCTTCCAATAACCGCACCCTGGGATGGACTGGAGCTCTAAAACAGCCCTGACACTGTGTTGTACACGTATAGTAAAGGGGTGTGGCCACATCTCAAGGAAGCATGCTATGAGTCATGGGGTCCTGGGCTCGTGGTACACCTCAGTCTCTGTATGCTGGGTGGCCAGGCAGAGAGGCAGGAGGCAGAGCTGGTGTTACAATCTGAGTATCTACTGTAGCCTCTGACTCTGTTATTCCCCACAGTGGTCGGTTGACGCCTGCAAAGTTAGTCTTCTGCTACAGCAGCCACGTTTGAATGGGTGAATTAGGTCCGCCCATACTCCAATGCCCCAAGGTCTTACGAGATAACAAGGCACCAACCAAGACCAAGAGTGAACAAGAGGAAACCCAAACTAAGACCGTGAAAGCAACAATGCTCAAAGATGTTATAAGCAACTTAATAAACTGGGAAAGCAACAATGCTCAAAAGTGTCACAATACAGAAATGCAGGTGTCACGATCCGGGTATCTGGACGCCATTTCTTACCCATCAGATGCCTCCTAAGGCTGGCTCAGCGCTCCAGGACCGGATCCCATCTGTTATCCTAATGTTCACATTCCTGCATCCTCTCCTGTCTCTCTGAGACGCTGTCACAGTAACGCCATATTACATCTGGCATGGCGTCTCCCGCGGCCTCCGCCGCCGTCCCTGAGCTTCTGCATGCAGAGTGTCAGAGTGGCGATTACGTCAGCCGCGGCCTCCGCTGTGTCCGCGTGGTTGGATGTGCACTTGTCAGCCTGGCGTCTCCTGTCTCCAGTGGCCGGCGCCGCCATTACTGTTTTCATTACCACATGGATTACAAACCAAACTTCCCTCCAAGTGTCTGCATGGGCGCAGCCATCTTGGATTCTGTCAGCTGATCATTTCCTCCAATCTGTTGTCAGTATTGTTAATCTGCATAATTGCCTAGCCAATCCCTTCCTTGCTGCAGGTATAAATACACTGTGCCTGAGCAAGGAAGGCGTCAGTGCTTTGGTTGTCAAACCTAGTTCCTGTTTGTCTCTCTCCTGTGATTGTCTTCCAGGTTCCAGCTCCTGTCTCAAGACTTCCACCATAGAGACTTGCACCAGCATTCCACCTGCGGTGTAGCCTGACTCTCTGATCCATTGTGGATTCATCTGTTTCCAGCTTCAACATTACCTGCTTCCAGCCCAGCTTCCAACAGAGTACAGCTTCTCTTAAAGGGCCGGTGTCCTTTCTACACTTTACCACTCTCCACCGGTATTATTATTTCTCCGCTCTCAAACTCTACATTTTACTCATATTGCATCGCTCTCAAGCTTCATTTATTATTTAACTGGTTCCAGCCAGTATCCACTCCGTGTTAACAACAGTCTGGTTCCAGCCAGTATCCACAGCAGCTGTTTTATCTTCAGCAACCCAGCTTTTCCTGGAACACCAGCTGGTACAATCCTGGGTTATCTCCATTGCTACAGTCGGGCCTGGTAAGGACTTTCCATCTAGAAGATTATAAGAACTATCTCACACTACCAGTGCCCTGTGGCTCCTGCCACCCTGTAGTACCCAGGAACTGTATTTATTCTTTGCTGACTTTTATGTTTTCTTTTACTGCTGCTGTGTTGCGGAGTTGTCATAATAAACATCATTGACTTTTATCCAAGTTGTCGTGGTCACGCCTTCGGGCAGTTATTATTCATGTTACTTACATGTCCAGGGGTCTGATACAACCTCCCAGGTTCCGGTACATCTCAGCCCCTACAACTGAGGCTGCCTCCCGTCAGCTCAGGCCCTCAGTTGTGACAGTAAGCACTGACCTAATGAATCCAGCCGGAGACCAGGATCAAGCGGCCAGGCCGATGCAAGAACTGGCAGCCCGACTAGAACATCAGGAGGCTGCACAGGGCCACATCATCCGCTGTCTCCAGGATTTCTCTACTCGGCTGGATGGGATTCAGACAACTCTCTGTGGATCAGGCGCGTCTGGTGCGTCAACCACAGTGACTCCAGCTATAACCCCACCCACCTTACCCATTTCTGCTCCACGTCTTCATCTTCCAACGCCAGCAAAATTTGACGGATCTCCAAGATTCTGCAGGGGATTTCTCAACCAGTGTGAGATTCAGTTTGAGCTACAACCTGGCAATTTTCCCAGTGACCGTACAAAAATTGCCTACATTATTTCTCTTCTCAGTGGCTCAGCCCTTGATTGGGCATCACCGTTATGGGAGAGGTCCGACACCCTGCTATCTTCCTACACTGCCTTCGTGTTAACATTCAGGCGCATCTTCGACGAGCCAGGCCGGGTAACCTCAGCTTCATCCGAGATTCTCCGTTTACGCCAGGGGTCACGTACTGTAGGACAATATCTGATACAGTTCCAGATCCTGGCATCCGAACTGGCATGGAACGACGAGGCCCTGTATGCTGCATTCTGGCATGGCTTATCTGAGCGTATTAAAGATGAGTTAGCTACCAGAGACTTACCCTCTAAGTTAGATGAGCTAATCTCACTCTGCACGAAAGTTGATTTACGTTTCAGAGAGAGAGCAATTGAGCGTGGAAGATCATCTGCTCCAAAATCTTCTGCTCCTCCTCTTCGCCAACTGTCACCAACTAAAGATGAGCCCATGCAAATTGGCCGTTCCCGTTTAACTCCTGCTGAGCGCCGAAGACGTCTCTCCAAGTCTCTCTGTCTTTATTGTGCAGCTCCGTCTCACACCATTAATGCCTGTCCCAAACGTCCAGGACTCCAGACCCTAGCTCGCCAAGGAGAGGGCCGGCTAGGAGTAATGATCTCCTCTCCATCTCCTCAAGATTGTAATCTCCCAGTCTCGCTTCAAGTTGCTCAACGTTATCGGAACGTCATTGCCCTCCTTGATTCCGGAGCAGCTGGGAACTTTATTACCGAAGCCTATGTTAAACGGTGGTCCCTACCCACCGAGAGACTTCCTGCGTCCATCTCCTTAACTGCCGTGGATGGCAGCAAGATCTTTGAGGCAGTTATTTCTTTAAGGACTCTACCAGTTCGTCTGAGAGTGGGAGTTCTTCATTCCGAACTTATTTCTTTTTTAGTGATTCCAAGAGCCACACATCCTGTGGTCCTGGGCCTTCCATGGCTCCGTCTTCACAATCCTACAATTGATTGGACGACTACGCAAATCCTGGCATGGGGTCCCTCCTGTGCTGAGACATGTTTGTTTAAAGTATTGCCTGTCTGTTCTTCCTCCCCCAGGTCGTCTGATGTTCCACCTCCTCCATATCAAGATTTCACGGATGTGTTCAGTAAAGCTTCTGCTGATATCCTTCCTCCTCATAGAGAATGGGACTGCCCGATTGACCTCGTTCCAGGGAAGGTTCCACCTCGAGGCCGAACTTACCCGTTGTCTCTGCCTGAGACGCATTCTATGGAGGAATACATTAAAGAGAACCTAGCAAAGGGGTTCATTCGACCTTCTTCTTCTCCAGCCGGCGCAGGCTTCTTTTTTGTAAAAAAGAAAGATGGTGGTCTGCGGCCGTGCATTGACTACAGAGGTTTGAACGACATTACCATCAAGAACCGTTATCCTTTACCCCTGATTACTGAGCTCTTTGACAGAGTTAGCGGAGCTACCATCTTTACAAAGCTGGACTTGAGAGGTGCATACAATCTCATCCGGATCCGTGAGGGTGACGAGTGGAAGACCGCCTTTAACACCCGTGACGGACATTATGAGTACCTCGTCATGCCCTTCGGATTGAGCAATGCTCCAGCTGTCTTCCAGCATTTTGTCAATGAGATCTTCAGAGACATTCTATACCGTCATGTCGTGGTCTATCTGGACGATATCCTCATTTTTGCCAACGATTTAGAGGAACATCATTTTTGGGTTAAAGAGGTTCTGTCCCGTCTCCGTGTCAATCATCTCTATTGCAAATTAGAGAAATGCGTCTTTGAAGTCAAGTCCATTCCGTTTCTAGGGTACATTGTGTCCGGTTCCGGACTAGAGATGGATCCTGAGAAACTACAAGCAATCAAAAATTGGCCGGTACCCTTATCCCTCAAAGGGGTCCAGAGGTTCTTAGGGTTCGCCAACTATTACCGAAAGTTTATACGAGACTTTTCACCATTGTGGCGCCTATTACTGCTTTCACTAAGAAGGGTGCTAACCCGTCCAAGTGGTCTGAAGAAGCCATGCAAGCATTTCATCTTTTAAAACAAAGGTTCATCTCTGCACCTGTTCTGAAACAGCCTGACATCGACTCTCCTTTCATCTTAGAGGTGGATGCCTCCTCCGTTGGAGTAGGAGCGGTGTTATCTCAGAGGGCTAAAGATGGCCATTTACACCCTTGCAGTTTCTTCTCCCGGAAGTTCTCCCCAGCTGAGCGCAACTATGCCATTGGTGACCAGGAGTTGCTAGCCATCAAGCTCGCTCTAGAAGAGTGGAGGTATCTGTTGGAGGGAGCTTCTCATTCAATCACCATACTTACAGACCACAAGAACCTTTTATATCTGAAAGGCGCACAATGCCTCAACCCTCGTCAGGCCAGATGGGCACTTTTCTTTTCCAGGTTCGACTTTAAACTCCAGTTCTGTCCGGGCTCTCAGAATCGCAAGGCCGATGCCCTTTCCCGCTCATGGGAGCAAGAAAATGAGTCAGAGTCTTCAGACAAGCATCCTATTATAAATCCGTTGGCATTCTCCACGGTAGGGATGGACTCTACGCCCCCATCAGGGAAAAGTTTTGTGAAACCGATGCTAAGGAAGAAGCTCATGCATTGGGCCCATGCTTCCCGTTTTGCCGGACATACAGGTATCCAAAAAACCCTGGAGTTTATCTCTAGGTCCTATTGGTGGCCAACTCTGAAAAAGGACGTCTTGGAGTTTATTGCATCTTGCCCAAAGTGTGCTCAACATAAGGTATCCCGCCAGTCGCCTGCGGGGCAGCTGGTTCCACTATCTGTTCCCCGTCGACCTTGGACCCATTTGTCGATGGATTTTATTACAGAGTTACCCATGTGCAACAAGTTCAATACCATCTGGGTGGTAGTTGACCGGTTCACCAAGATGGCACACTTCATCCCTCTCACCGGTCTTCCGTCAGCTTCCAAGTTGGCTCAAGTATTCATACAAGAGATCTTCCGACTCCACGGTCTTCCTGAAGAAATTATCTCAGATCGAGGAGTTCAATTCACAGCCAAATTCTGGCGAAGTTTATGTCAAGTCCTCCAAGTCAAGCTAAAGTTTTCTACGGCTTACCATCCTCAGACCAATGGTCAAACCGAGAGGGTGAATCAGGACTTGGAGGCCTTCCTCCGCATCTATGTGTCCTCCTCTCAAGATGACTGGGTTCAATTACTTCCCTGGGCCGAGTTCTGTCATAACAACCAGTATCATTCTTCATCTGCTTCAACACCATTCTTCACTAACTTTGGATTCCACCCTAAAGTCCCTGAGTTCCAACCGCTTCCAGCAACTTCTGTTCCCGCAGTGGATATCACCTTGCATCAGTTTGCCAATATCTGGAAGAGCGTACGATCAGCTCTGCTCAAGGCATCGTTCAGGTACAAGAAGTTTGCGGATAAGAAGCGTCGAGCAGTTCCTGCTCTCAAGGTGGGTGATCGGGTATGGTTATCCACGAAGAATTTGAGGTTAAGAGTTCCCAGTATGAAGTTTGCACCTCGCTATATCGGTCCTTTCAAGATTGAACAAGTCATCAATCCTGTTGCTTACAGACTTCAGTTGCCTCCCTTCTTAAAAATACCCAGGACATTCCATGTTTCCCTGTTGAAACCGCTGATCTTGAATCGGTTTCATTCCTCACTTCCTCCAACTCCGAAAGTCCAAACTCAACGAGGCGTTGAGTATGAAGTAGCCAAGATCCTGGACTCACGTCACCGTTACGGTCAACTACAATATCTTATTGACTGGAAGGGTTATGGGCCTGAGGAACGTTCATGGACCAATGCTTCTGATGTCCATGCTCCTGCCTTGGTCCGGAGATTCCATTCCAAGTTTCCTCAAAAGCCAAAGAAGTGTCCTGGGGCCACTCCTAAAGGGGGGGGTGCTGTCACGATCCGGGTATCTGGACGCCATTTCTTACCCATCAGATGCCTCCTAAGGCTGGCTCAGCGCTCCAGGACCGGATCCCATCTGTTATCCTAATGTTCACATTCCTGCATCCTCTCCTGTCTCTCTGAGACGCTGTCACAGTAACGCCATATTACATCTGGCATGGCGTCTCCCGCGGCCTCCGCCGCCGTCCCTGAGCTTCTGCATGCAGAGTGTCAGAGTGGCGATTACGTCAGCCGCGGCCTCCGCTGTGTCCGCGTGGTTGGATGTGCACTTGTCAGCCTGGCGTCTCCTGTCTCCAGTGGCCGGCGCCGCCATTACTGTTTTCATTACCACATGGATTACAAACCAAACTTCCCTCCAAGTGTCTGCATGGGCACAGCCATCTTGGATTCTGTCAGCTGATCATTTCCTCCAATCTGTTGTCAGTATTGTTAATCTGCATAATTGCCTAGCCAATCCCTTCCTTGCTGCAGGTATAAATACACTGTGCCTGAGCAAGGAAGGCGTCAGTGCTTTGGTTGTCAAACCTAGTTCCTGTTTGTCTCTCTCCTGTGATTGTCTTCCAGGTTCCAGCTCCTGTCTCAAGACTTCCACCATAGAGACCCGCACCAGCATTCCACCTGCGGTGTAGCCTGACTCTCTGATCCATTGTGGATTCATCTGTTTCCAGCTTCAACATTACCTGCTTCCAGCCCAGCTTCCAGCAGAGTACAGTTTCTCTTAAAGGGCCGGTGTCCTTTCTACACTTTACCACTCTCCACCGGTATTATTATTTCTCCGCTCTCAAACTCTACATTTTACTCATATTGCATCGCTCTCAAGCTTCATTTATTATTTAACTGGTTCCAGCCAGTATCCACTCCGTGTTAACAACAGTCTGGTTCCAGCCAGTATCCACAGCAGCTGTTTTATCTTCAGCAACCCAGCTTTTCCTGGAACACCAGCTGGTACAATCCTGGGTTATCTCCATTGCTACAGTCGGGCCTGGTAAGGACTTTCCATCTAGAAGATTATAAGAACTATCTCACACTACCAGTGCCCTGTGGCTCCTGCCACCCTGTAGTACCCAGGAACTGTATTTATTCTTTGCTGACTTTTATGTTTTCTTTTACTGCTGCTGTGTTGCGGAGTTGTCATAATAAACATCATTGACTTTTATCCAAGTTGTCGTGGTCACGCCTTCGGGCAGTTATTATTCATGTTACTTACATGTCCAGGGGTCTGATACAACCTCCCAGGTTCCGGTACATCTCAGCCCCTACAACTGAGGCTGCCTCCCGTCAGCTCAGGCCCTCAGTTGTGACAGCAGGCAAGCAGTGTCTGTGTGGAAACTCCACAAAAACCTGAATACAAGGCTAGATGGTTCTGGTCAGGTACCAATCTGACAAGGTCTCCGGATCATGGTTCCAACACAGGCAGACAGGATCTCATATGAGCTGACAAGTTCTAACTGAAGCAGGAACTCAGGTGATGGGTAATGAACTCAGGATTCTGTCAGAACAGGGTACACAGGATTCCAACTGGACAGGATATCACAAGTAGTATTACAGTAACAATTGCACAGGTTCAAGATTCCACCATAGGACAGGGCCCGGACACAAATACAAACAGGAACATGTATCTATCACCGGTGTCAGGTGAAGGGTGAGCTGGGTAATAAAGGAAGCATGCCCCAATCAGAATGGCTGGAGGCCAGACACAAGGTAATGGCCTAATTATCTGACAGGTGAGGCTGCACAGGCCATACATACAGGAGACCGCCTGCAGTTACACATACTCACCAAAGGTTGCTCGCAACAGTACTCTAAACAAGTACATGAGAAAACCTGGAATGCTAACAGAAATACAACATAAAAACATAAACAGAATGCAAACAGGAATGAGCCACGGCTGTGGCTCATGACAGCTGGTATGCCAGCCTCATCTCTCTGGGTGCTGAGCAGCCATGCAGAGTGTTTGGAGGGTATGCTGGTCTCTGTAGTGCCAATTGGAAATCCCGGG
Source organism: Pseudophryne corroboree (assembly GCF_028390025.1). Lineage (NCBI taxonomy): Eukaryota > Metazoa > Chordata > Amphibia > Anura > Myobatrachidae > Pseudophryne > Pseudophryne corroboree. The sequence continues at coordinate 527,489,100 of NC_086444.1, read as the reverse complement.
GGTATCTTTAGGTAAGTTAGCTCTCAATTAGATACATTTGCTCATATGCCATCATCATGTGGCATTATTTTATATTACCCGGAGGGATTGTTATTATTTATTATCATCAGTACCTGGGGCGAGTCTGGGGTGTGGTTCCCCCTGGATTGGTGGGACTAGTCTGCTTTGGGGTAGCACAATGCGAGATCTTATTTAGCACCCCCTTAACACATTTATTAATCTTTCTGGTCTTTTAATTACACGTTCACTATTCTATTAATTTTTGCATATAGATTTTGCTTTCTTTTTATTAACACATACTAACACTTTACCTTCTTGTGCTGTGTTGCCCTGGGGTGGCTGGCCTTTGCTGGTTTGTGGGGTTCTGCACCTCAGGCCCAGACCTAGAGTTAGGGACCACCAGAATCAGAGGAGCCTTGCTGGGACCTGGTGGCTTATCATGCATTTGCAAATGAATGTAACTAAGACCCCTGGATATCTATTATATGTGTATTATATATGTGTATGTATGTATGTATGTATATATATATATATATATATATATATATATATAAAAATATAGTGCAATAGAGCGCCTGATAGTGTTTATATGTTAAAATATTATTGTATAGCCAGTTCACCCTGTGAGGTGTGTAAAGTACAATTTTTAAAAAAGAACAACTTAGCTCCTTGTAGGCAGCTTCGATCAGATGACGCTTTAGAACATGTAAGTTAAAAAACAAAAGAAGAACATAGTGTGTACTGTTTTTACAGAGTTAAAAATGCATATAAAACTCTAAACGTAGGAACCTTGCTAGTCCCAATAGCCATACAGAAGTTTGTCAGAATACAAATAAAAGCACAATTTATTATAACAATCCTGACGCAAAGGCAGGTAGCAAACGTACAAGATAAAAACAATTAGGTAGCTTATCTATCCATGATTGGAAATGTCGTATAGTCAGCAATTTCGTAACCAGAGATTCAATTTAAAATCCTGTAGCAAATGCAGGTATCATACGTACGAGATAAAAACATAAAAACGGCTTATCTGTCCAATGTTAGAAGTATCAGGTGAGCAGCAAGTCCCAATCCCAACGCGTTTCGTCCTTTAGCAGAGGACTTCTTCTTCACCCTCCCCTTGAAGAAGTCCTCTGCTAAAGGACGAAACGCGTTGGGATTGGGACTTGCTGCTCACCTGATACTTCTAACATTGGACAGATAAGCCGTTTTTATGTTTTTATCTCGTACGTATGATACCTGCATTTGCTACAGGATTTTAAATTGAATCTCTGGTTACGAAATTGCTGACTATACGACATTTCCAATCATGGATAGATAAGCTACCTAATTGTTTTTATCTTGTACGTTTGCTACCTGCCTTTGCGTCAGGATTGTTATAATAAATTGTGCTTTTATTTGTATTCTGACAAACTTCTGTATGGCTATTGGGACTAGCAAGGTTCCTACGTTTAGAGTTTTATATGCATTTTTAACTCTGTAAAAACAGTACACACTATGTTCTTCTTTTGTTTTTTAACTTACATGTTCTAAAGCGTCATCTGATCGAAGCTGCCTACAAGGAGCTAAGTTGTTCTTTTTTAAAAATTGTACTTTACACACCTCACAGGGTGAACTGGCTATACAATAATATTTTAACATATAAACACTATCAGGCGCTCTATTGCACTATATTTTTTTATCTATTTACTCTGTACTGGGCATGAGCTGCCACCCATTGATGTATGGGGTGTGTTACAAATATCTTTAATTAATTCCATAACAATTTATTAGAGTGTCATACTTAGGACTGGTCCAGGCGCTATTCTCCATTTGTTCTATATATATATATATATATATATACAAGAAACAGGCCCGGCACTCCCCTTTAATGATGTATGTGGCTGCGGTGCCCTCCTAGAGAAACATGCAGTTCCTCAATACTGGAAATGTGGAGCAGGCGGCACTCAAACAGGCTCTTTAGCAGAAATGAAGAAGGTCAGTTTATTGTTCCAACATGTTTCGGGGATGCAACCCCATCCTCAGGGCCAGACAAGCCAAACTGAGCCACATAAAAAACATTTATACACATACAGAGACAGAACCTCATTGCTTAACTATACTCACTTGCTCAACGGCGCCACACACCCGCCAGTGTGTCCAGCATCACATAATGATGTGTGAGAGAAATAGGCCACAGATACAGCAGTAGTTCCTATGTGCTTGGGAGAGCACATAGGAACTACTGCTGTATCTGTGGCCTATTTCTCTCACACATCATTATTTTGAGGCTCACCCAAAGTGGAAAGTGTTCAACACTATTGAGCATTAGAGTGTTTCAACCCATTGAATTCATATATGGTTGCTTCATGGACTGACCATTTGCTGTGTTGACCATCCCTCTGAAGAAGTCCACGAAGGACGAAACGCGCCAGGGTTGAAGACAGAGAGAAAAGAAACCCTACACTATTGTACATTTCACATATATTGTGATCTGTAATTGTGAAAAAGGGTTACCTCTGTCTAGATTGGGCAATACTTTGCTTTTAATAAATTGTGTAAAGCCATAATCATTTGGTCAATTTTTAGTTGGTAACCAGTTTAAGTGATTGAGAGTGCCCTCTGATTCAATTTGCTGGAGGTGTTGTTTTGTATGGTCCTCACTAACAGGAGGATCGAATTAGAGGGCTGCCGCACCAGCGCAGTAATTAGGTATAATTGCGTTTTGATATATATATAGATATATATATATAGATATATATAGATATATATATATAGATATATATATATATATTAGAGATGAGCGGGTTCGGTTCTCAGAGAACCGAATCCTACCGGGCTTTGCCTTCCAAGTCCGGATCCGAGCCAGGCTTGGATTTTCCCTCTTGACTCGGAAACCCGAACGTGGCAAAACATCATCATCCCGCTGCTGGATTCTCGCGGGATTTGGATTCAATATAAGGAGCCGCACATCCCCGCCATTTTCACTCCAGTCTCTGAGAGTGTATAGAGAGTGTTCAGAGTCTGTGTGTTGGGGCAGGAAAGTGGGGTGGCAAGTGTTGTGCTGCTCAGTCCAGTCCAGTGTAGTCACTCAGTGTATTGTGCTGCATCAGTCCAGGCAGTCACAATGTTGGTGTTCTCTGCTGCCAGTTATCCAGTGTAGCTGTAAAGTGGTGCTGTGTTGTGCAGACCAGTCCAGTGTAGTCAGTGTATTGTGCTGTATCAGTCCAGCCAGTCACAGTGTTGGTGTTCTCTGCTGCCACATATCCAGTGTAGCTGTAAAGTGGTGCTGTGTTGTGCAGACCAGTCCAGTGTAGTCAGTGTATTTTGCTGTATCAGTCCAGCCAGGGCCGGCTCCAGGCCTGCTAGCACCCTGAGCGAGAAAATTTAAAAGCGCCCCCCCATGCGCGCCCCCGGAAAAGTGGGCGTGGCCTCTGGAAAAGTGGGCGTGGCCTCGTAACTTCATATCAAACTATAAATATATTTTCACACAATTAGCAGCCTTACACATAGCCACAGTAGTGTTCCTTACACACAATGTCTCCAGTATAGTGCCAGATACACATAATGTGCAGTGCCAGATAGACATGACATGCCCCCCAGCAGTGCCAGCTACACATGACATGCCCCGCAGCAGTGCCAGCTAGACATGACATGCCCCGCATCAGTGCCAGCTACACATGACATGCCCCGCAGCAGTGCCAGCTACACATGACATGCCCCGCAGCAGTGCCAGCTACACATGATAGTGTTCACTTTTTAGGGCATGATGCTGATCACAGGGAGGGCACATTTTTAAGTTAGGAGGGCAAAATGATGTACATACTGCTTGTTGTTCCCATACCTATATGCCAAAGCATGGACAGCAAAAATTAAGGGGAGTTACTTCGTGGGGAAGGTACGTGGCCACATAATAGTGGCAATTTGCATTACACCACACAGTAGTGCAGCTAATACACACTGCACCAGGTAGAACCTCCTATACACTTTGCGCCAGGCACAGCACTGAGACACATTGCACCAGGGAGAGCACTGAGACACATTGCCTAGCCACAGACGCCTAGCGGGAACACTACATGACATGCCCCCCAGCAGTGCCAGCTACACGTGACATGCCCCCCAGCAGTGCCAGCTACACGTGACATGCCCCCCAGCAGTGCCAGCTACACGTGACATACCCCCCCCAGCAGTGCCGCTACATAAATGGCCACACAGTGCCAGATATGCACCCACAGTTCAGATACAAAAATGCCCCCAAAGTGCCAGATACATAAATGCCCCCACAGTGCAGATATGCCCCCACAGTGCCAGATACATAAATGCCCCCACAGTGCCAGATACATAAGTGCCCACACAGTGCCAGATATGCCCCCACAGGGCCAGATACATAAATGCCCCCAGTGCCAGATACATAAATGCCCCCAGTGCCAGATACATAAATGCCCCCAGTGCCAGATACATAAATGCCCACACAGTGCCAGATACATTATTGCCCCCCACAGTGTCAGATACATTAATGCCCCCCACAGTGCCAGATACATTAATGCCCCCCACAGTGCCAGATACATTAATGCCCCCAGTGCCAGATATGCCCCCACAGTGCCAGATACATTAATGCCCCCAGTGCCAGATACGCCCCCACAGTGCCAGATACATTAATGCCCCCAGTGCCAGATATGCCCCCACAGTGCCAGATACATTAATGCCCCCAGTGCCAGATATGCCCCCACAGTGCCAGATACATTAATGCCCCCAGTGCCAGATATGCCCCCACAGTGCCAGATACATTAATGCCCCCAGTGCCAGATATGCCCCCACAGTGCCAGATACATTAATGCCCCCAGTGCCAGATATGCCCCCACAGTGATAGATACATTAATGCCCCCAGTGCCAGATATGCCCCCAACAGTGCCAGATACATTAATGCCCCCAGTGCCAGATATGCCCCCACAGTGATAGATACATTAATGCCCCCAGTGCCAGATATTCCCCCACAGTGCCAGATACATTAATGCCCCCAGTGCCAGATATGCCCTCACAGTGCCAGATACATTAAATCCCCCACAGTGCAGATATGCCCCCACAGTGCCAGATACATAAATGCCCCCACAGTGCCAGATACATAAACGCCCCCAGTGCCAGATAAATAAATGCCCCCAGTGCCAGATATGCTCCTACAGTGCCAGATAAATAAATGCCCCCACAGCGCCTGATAAATAAATGCCCCCACAGTGCCTGATAAATGAATGCCCCCACAGTGCAGATATGACCCCACAGTGCCTGATAAATAAATGCCCGCACAGTGCCTGATAAATGAATGCCCCCACAGTGCAGATATGACCCCACAGTGCCTGATAAATAAGTGCCCGCACAGTGCCTGATAAATGAATGCCCCCACAGTGCAGATATGACCCCACAGTGCCTGATAAATAAATGCCCGCACAGTGCCTGATAAATGAATGCCCCCACAGTGCAGATATGACCCCACAGTGCCTGATAAATAAGTGCCTGCACAGTGCCTGATAAATGAATGCCCCCACAGTGCAGATATGACCCCACAGTGCAGCCCCCACATGCCATCCATAATGCCCCCAATACCTGCTGCGCTGGGAGGGAGAGGAGTGCTGCTGTCTGAGGGAGCAGGGCCGCGGGCGGCGTGGCGGCGGTGCGGGTGGTGTGCGCTGCGCTGGCGTCTGACGTCAGATGCCGGCGCCGCACAGCGCACAAGGACACAATAGGCCGGGCAGCGCAGCACAGGGCCGGCTCCAGGAACGAAAATGGCGGCGCCAGCGCGCGGCGCCCATTAAGGGTGGCGCCCCGCGAGGCCGCTCAATTCGAACGTGCCTGGAGCCGGCCCTGAGTCCAGCCATTCACAGTGTTGGTGTCTCTGCTGCCATATATCCAGTGTAGCTGTATAAAGTGGTGCTGTGTTGTGCAGACCAATGATAGTGTCCTGTGTCATCAGTAATTCCAGTGACGATACACGCTGCTGCTATATGTCCACTGCTGCAGTATAACAATTATAACAACCTGTTGGGCTGCATCAGACAAGTGGTAGTGTCCTGTGTCATCAGTAATTCCAGTCATTCCTGTGACGCATATTGTCTCATATAACTCCCAAAAAATAATTGAGAACAAAAATGTTGAGGAGAAAATAGGGAAAGATCAAGAAGAACTACTTCCTCCTAGTGCTGAAGCTGCTGCCACTAGCAGAGCCGGCCACAGGCATAGGCAAACTAGGCAATTGCCTAGGGCATTTGATATGCCTAGGGGCATCAGCAGCTGCTGATGATTAAAATGATATGCGGTATGCCTATATTCTGTGTGTAGCATTTCATATGCAGATACAGCCACAGTCTCACACAGTATATAGGCATGCTGCATATCATATTAATCATCAGAAGATGCTTGTGCATCCTAGCCACATAGCAATGCAAATAAGATGCATTTTCATAAAAAAAGGTGTGCCCGATGTTAGCATTGAGGCAATATTTATGAGGACACATCTGTATCCAAGCAGAGGCAGAGGTCACAGTGCTAGTGGCAATGTGAGTGCTGTGTGCATGTGAGTGGATTGGTTGTGCAGTAGTGTTCAGAATATGTGTAAGGAGCATTATGTGTGTCATGTAAAAATGCATTAATAATGTGCAACATATGTGTAAGGGGCACTATGTGTGTCATTATGTGTATAAGGGCATTAATAATGTGCGGCATATGTGTAACAGGGTACTACTGTATGTGTGTCATTATGTGTATAGGGGCACTAATAATGTGCAGCAAATGTATAGGGGGCACTAAGTGTGTCATTATGTGTATAAGGGCATTAATAATGTGCGGCATATGTGTAAGGGACATTATGTGTAAAAGGGCATTAATAAAGGTTGTCATAATGTGTAAGGTGCATTATGTTTATAAGGACATTAATAAGGTGTCTCATGTGTAAGGGGCATTACTGTGTGGAATGTGTGTAAATGCATTACTAATGTGTGGCATTATGTGTATAAGGTGCTCTACTATGTGGCGTTGCGTATAGAAAGGGCACTACTGTGTCGTCTAATGTGAATAAAGAGCAATAGGGTGTGGTGTAATGTGAATAAGGAGCAATTCAGTGTGATGTAATGTGAATAAGGGGCTCTACTGTGAGGAGTAACGTTTATAAGGTAAAGTGATACTACTGTGGGATGTAATATGAATTATGGACACTATCGCATGATCATAAAGTTCAGTACTGTGTGGCGTAATTGCAATTGGGTTTATTGTGTGGCCACGCCCCTTGCCAGCAAAAACACACCCCTTTTTGGGCTGTGCATCAAGTGTGCGAACTGTTCCTATTTAAAATATAGGGGGTACAATGTCAGAGGCGGTACCAGCGGTGGTGCTAGGGGGCACCAGCCAAAATCTTGCCTAGGGCATCATATTGGTTAGGGCCGGCTCTGGCCACTAGCCATGACATTGACAATGAAATGCCATCAACGTCGTCTGCCAAGGCCGATGCCCAATGTGATAGTAGAGGGCGTGTAAAATCCAAAAAGCCAAAGTTCAGTAAAAAGACCCAAAAAAGAAATTTAAATGGTCTGAGGAGAAACGTAAACTTGCCAATAAGCCATTTACGACACGGAGTGGCAAGGAACGGCTGAGGCCCTGGCCTATGTTTATGACTAGTGGTTCAGCTTCACATGACGATGGAAGCCCTCATAACTGAGGCCTTGACACTTATGTTGGTGTTAGACATGCGCCCGGTATCCGCCATAAGTGCAGTGGGATTTAGACAATTGATGGAGGTATTGTATCCCCAATACCAAATCCCATCTAGATTCTGTTACGTTCACTATACTTGGAACTCTAAAGGCTGAGTGAGTAAGCCCCAAGCACAGGAACGCGATGCTGTAATTGACAGGAAGTTACCCCTACGGCAACCTGACTCCGTTGTCCCACCCTCGTGGTCAGTCTATGCCTGCGAGACTATGTGTGCTTGTGCCCATGGCAGCCGCATTTGAAGGGCGGATTAAGTCTGCCCAACTCCGATGCACCCTGGTCTTAGTTGGAGACAAGGCGTAAACTGAGACGGGGAGGTGACAAGGGGAACCTCTAACTAAAAGCGGAAACACCGAGTTAGGGGCAACCACACAACTCTAAACCAAAGTATGTGCGGCTCAGCCGCCAAAACAAACAACAACAAAGGCAATGCTATCCACTAACCTACGTGACACTGACCTATATCGGCGAGGACAGTCACAGCAGAAACCTCTGCAGAAAAACTCCTAAATCAAATGTAATGGAAAGATACGGCCAAGGCCGTAAGGTGCGGCAAAGCTGCTACTCACAACACCGGAGTAAACACAGGTAAATGGACGGGAACCCCTCAGCCGTGGACACAGGCTCACAGGAACAGAAAGCTGGCAGGATTCCGACAACAGATCACTGGACACCAGGACACAGGATAACTGGATCAAAGACAGACAAACTTCAGGATTCCAGGACAGGAACGCTTCAGGGTAGGAAGCAGCTCACAAGAAGCTATCACTGGCGTCTGTGTCAGGCACTGAGGCAGAATATAACAAGAACTCCCCCAATCACAGCAGAGACCTCTTAATTAACTGATGTCGTGCAGCTGCCCTGCTGCACGACCAAAAGCTGACAGGTGGATTTAATTGCCTGGCAATGGGGAACGTGTCCCCGTTGCTAAGGACCCAGCGGCTCTCCGCGCGCAGCGTCCTCCCATTGCCAGGTGGTGTGCGGGGATCTGGAGGAAGAGGCGCGGCGGACGTGACGCGCTGGGGCTGTTGCTTAGCAACGGTCAGGCGCTGGCGAGAGTACCCCCTCCTTGAGGAGGGATTAAGGAACCCCTACACCCGGGTTTATGGGGAAATTCCTGAAAGAACAACCTCTTAAGTCTAGGGGCATGCAAATCCTTGTCCTGGACCCAGGATCTCTCCTCTGGGCCGTACCCCTTCCAATGGACCAAAAAATACAGTAGACCACAAGAAAATTTAGAATCTAACACCTTCTCCACTAGGAATTCTTGTTGACCTTGAACATCCACCAAAGGTGTACCCCGAAAAAATTTCTGAGGAAATTTCCTGGAAAGAACATATGGCTTCAACAGAGAAAAATGAAAGGAGTTTGAGATTTTAAGGGACTTAGGCAACTGTAGCCGAAAAGCCACTGGATTAATCTTTTTGATAATAAGGAATGGTCCAATAAATCTGGGTCCCAATCTAGCCGAAGGTTGTCGGAGCTTGATGTTGTGGGTTGACAACCACACCTTATCTCCTACCTTAAAGGTGCACGGGCGTCTGAACCTATCCAAAAAACTTTTTCCCGGAAAGCGGCTTTCTTAAGAGCAAGGTGTACCTTCTTCCAAATAGTTCTGAGACGGGAGGTTAAGGCCAAAGAAGAAGTTGGATAATGAGGAATAAAGGAATTGGCTCTAGGGTGAAAGCCCAGGACCGAAAAGAACGGAGACACCTTGGTGGACAAATGGTAGGAGTTATTATAGGCAAAATCAGCCAGGGGAAGAAAATCTGACCAATTGTTCTGAAGTTTGGCAGTATAAAGACATAAATATTACTTCAATGATTGATTCACACGCTCCGTCTGCCCGTTAGACTGTGGATGGTATCCAGCGGTTAAACAGAGTTTCATGTTTAACGAGGCACAAAAACGCTTCCAAAACCGGGCAATAAACTGTGGGCCCCGGTCCAAGACTATGTCCATGGGCAATCCATGAAGCCTAAAAACATGGCGGAGGAACAAGACTGCCAAAACTTGAGCGGACGGTAATCGGGGTAAAGCAATGAAGTGGGCCATCTTACTAAAACGGTCCATAACCACCCAGATCACCCGAAACCCAGATGAAAGAGAAGAATCTACCACGAAATCCGTAGAAATGTGTGACCATGGCCTGAGGGGAATTGCAAGAGGCATGAGCTGCCCGACAGGCAAAGATCGGGAAACTTTGTGCCTCGCGCAATCCTGACAGGAACGAACAAATTCCCTAACATCCTTAGAAAGATTAGGCCACCACACCAAGCGAGAGATCAACACCAAGGTTTTAGCAACACCAGGATGGCCAGCAACCTTATTATCATGAAACTCTGTGAGGACACTGCCTCTCAAGAACTCGGGAATGAAGATACGACCAACAGGCATATTACTGGGTGCCTGTTGCTGAACCTGGGCAAGCTGTGTGAACAAATACTGTACTAGGCCAGCCTGGACAACGTATGCTGGGATAATGGGAGTTGCGTAAGAGTGGTTTTGGTGAGCCAGAAGAAAACAGCGTGACAGGGCGTCGGCCTTGATGTTCTTAGAACCGGGCCTGTAGGTGATGATGAATTTGAACCGTGTAAAGAACAGTGCCCAATGCGCCTGCCAGGAATTAAGCCGTTTTGCTGATTCAATATACTGTAAATTCTTGTGGTCAGTGAATACCGTAATGGTAAGTTTAGCTCCTTCAAGCCAGTGCCTCCACTCCTCAAAGGCCCATTTGACTGCCAGCAACTCCCGATTACCAACGTCATAGTTGGATTCAGCAGACGAGAATTTCCTGTACATGAAGGCACAAGGGTGTAACATCAGGGACTTGGGGTCTTCTTGAGATAGGATGGCTCCCACTCCAACCTCTGAGGCGTCCACCTCGACAATAAAGGGAAGGTCAGGGTTGGGGTGTCTGAGGACAGGAGCCGAGACAAAGGCCTGTTTCAGAGCCTGGAAGGAAGACTCAGCTTGAGGCAATAAGTTGGAAGGATCAGCTCCCTTTCTTGTTAACGCCACAATAGGAGCAACCAAATCGGAAAAAGGCATGAATAAAACGTCTATAATAATTTGCAAAACCCAAAAATCTCTGGATAGCCTTTAGGTTGGTGGGTTGCGCCCAATTTAAGATAGCCTGGAGTTTCTTTGGTTCCATAAAAAACCCCTTAGGAGAAATAATATATCCTAAAAAGGAGACCTCAGTGATGTGGAAATCACACTTCTCCAATTTAGCGTACAAATGGTTCTCCCGTAACCTTTGAAGCACTTGCCGCACATGGACAACATGCTGTTCTGGAGACTCAGAGTAAATAAAAATGTCATCCAAATAAACAACCACGAACTTCCTTAGAAAGTCACGGAGGACATCGTTATTAAGATCCTGAAACACCGCAGGAGCGTTAGACAGACCGAACGGCATCACAAGATATTCGTAATGACCGGACTGAGTAATAAAAGCCGTCTTCCACTCATCCCCAGATCTTATTCGGATGAGGTTAGATGCTCCTCTAAGATCAATCTTAGAGACTCATCCCCAGATCTTATTCGGATGAGGTTAGATGCTCCTCTAAGATCAATCTTAGAGAAAATAACTGCAGTGCGGAGCTGATCAAACAACACCGAAATTAAAGGTAAGGGGTAGGTGTTCTTAATAGAAATTTTATTCAGGACCCGGTAGTCTATGCACGGCCTAAGAGATCCGTCTTTCTTTTCAACAAAGAAAAATCCTGCACTTAAAGGAGATTTTGAGGGCCTAATAAACCCCTTTTTAAGGTTTTCCTGCACATAATCATCCATGGCCTTAGTCTCGGGACCAGATAGAGCATAAAGTCTCCCTTTAGGCAGGGTTACACCAGGAACAAGGTCAATGGTGCAGTCATAAGACCGGTGGGGTGGCAGGATATCAGCATTACCCTTGGAGAAAAATCAGCAAAGTCCTGATATACCGTAGGTAAGAGTTCAGGAGTGGCGGCCGCGACCCGAACCGGACGAGAAATACATTTCTTAGCGCAGTAAGAACCCCACCAAGAAATCTCCCCAGACTGCCAATCAATGGTTGGATTATGAAGGATGAGTCAAGGGTGACCTAAGACCACAGGCACGGCCGGACAATGGGTGAGAAGGAACTCAATCCTTTCGGAATGTAATACCTCCACTGTGAGTTGCACTGGTGGGGTTCGATGGGTAATTACCACGTTAGAGAGTGGACCAACGTCTAATCCATGCATAGTATTTGGTCTATCAAGTTGAAGCTGTGGAATTCCCAGAGCCTCAGCCCAAGCAAGATCCATAAAGTTCCCGGCAGCTCCACTATCAATGAAGGCTGAAACAAAAGAACTGAGGCTTCCTGAATAAATTTTGACTGGCACTGACAAGGAATCATGTGAGGAGACTAATTGCAGACACAAGTGAACCCCCTCACAATTCACTTGTTCAGAGTGTTTCCCTGTTTGTTAGGGCAACTACGCGCAACATGTCCCTTGCCACTACAATACAAACAAAGCCCTAAATTTAGCCTTCTGGCTCTCTCTTCTGGAGACAGCCGGGAAAGACCCACTTGCATGAGCTCCTCGACGTCCCCAGGGAGAGCATACACACATGGATTAGACCTGAAACTAGCTCTTCTTTCAGCCCTCCACTCACGGAGACGGCAATCAATTTTAATAGCAAGCTCCATAAGCTTATCCAAAGTCTCCGGAGCTGGAGACTCAATGAGACTATCCTTGATTACTTCTGAGAGACTGAGGCAGAACTGATTGCGCAGGGCAGGATCATTCCAGCCACAGTCGTTCGACCAACGGCGAAACTCAGTACTATACGCCTCAGCTGGATTTTAACTCTGTTTTAGTGCACGCAAGTGGCTTTCAGCCGATGCTTCCCTGTCAGGGTCATCATACAAAAGGCCTAATGACTTGAAAAAAGCATCTACTGTAAGTAAGGCTACGTCATCGGGTTTTAGCCCAAAGGCCCAAGTTTGTGGATCCCCTTGAAGACATCACTATACCCACCCGCTAGGACTCAGTACCTGAAGACCGGGTCCTTAAAGGAAAATACAATTTACAGCCTTCCCGAAAATTAAAGAAGTCTTTTCGGTTACCCGAAAAGCGATCAGGAAGGTTCATCTTAGGTTCAGGGGACATACTCGGGGAGGCTCGTAAAAGGTCCTCCTGTGACCTCACCCGAAGGGTAAGATCCTGCACCATCTGAGTGAGTTCCTGGATCTGATTGGCCAAAACCTGTTGGCTGGGATTCTGTCCTAGTACTGACGGGTTCATGAGGACAGAATTTCAAGGCCACCCTGGTTTTAATATCAGTTTTAATTTTTTGGGCCGGTGATAATGTTACTTTCACTGTACTTGGAACTCTGAAGGCTGAGTAAGCCCCAAGCACAGGAACGTGATGCTGTAACTGACAGGAAGTTCAGCAGCTACCCCTACGGCACCCTGACTCCGTTGTCCCACCCTCGTGGTCAGTCTATGCCTGCAAGACTATGTGTGCTTGTGCCCACGGCAGCCGCGTTTGAAGGGCAGATTAAGTCTGCCCAACTCCGATGCACCCCGGTCTTAGTTGGAGACAAGGCTTAAACTGAGACGGGGCAGTGACAAGGGGAACCTCTAACTAAAAGCGGAAACACCGAGTTAGGGGCAACCACACAACTCTAAACCAAAGTATGTGCGGCTCAGCCGCCAAAACAAACAACAACAAAGGCAATGCTGTCCACTAACCTACGTGACACTGACCTATATCGGCGAGGACAGTCACAGCAGAAACCTCTGCAGAAAAACTCCTAAATCAAATGTAACGGAAAGATACGGCCAAGGCCGTAAGGTGCGGCAAAGCCGCTACTCACAACACCGGAGTAAACACAGGTAAATGGACGGGAACCCCTCAGCCATGGACACAGGCTCACAGGATCAGAAAGCTGGCAGGATTCCGACAACAGAGCACTGGACACCAGGACACAGGATAACTGGATCAAAGACAGACAAACTTCAGGATTCCAGGACAGGAACGCTTCAGGGTAGGAAGCAGCTCACAAGAAGCTATCACTGGCGTCTGTATCAGGCACTGAGGCAGAATATAACAAGAACTCCCCCAATCACAGCAGAGACCTCTTAATTAATTAACTGATGTCGTGCAGCTGCCCTGCTGCATGACCAAAAGCTGACAGGTGGATTTAATTGCCTGGTAACGGGGAACGCGGTCCACGCCCGGCGTCCCAGTTGCTAAGGACCCGGCGGCTCTCCGCGCGCAGCGTCCTCCCATTGCCAGGCGCTGTGCAGGGATCCGGAGGAAAAGGCGCGGCGGACGTGATGCGCCGGGGCCGTTGCTTTGCAACGGTCGGGCGCTGGCGAGAGCCACCGCGCCTAACAGATTCCACTTCACTAGGCAGGCAATAGCGAGATTTTGCCATTTAATTCCAGTGATTTGGACGTATAATTTCAGTGATTTTGCCAATTAATTTCAGTGATTTATAATTATTAATTACAGTGATCTTGCCATTTAATTCCAGTGATTTGGATGTATAATTACAGTGATTTTGCCAATTAATTTCACTGATTTATAATTATTAATTACAGTGATCTTGCCAATTAATTCCAGTAATTTGGACGTATAATTCCTGTGATTTGGACGTATAATTCCAGTGGGAATTGTTTGTGTCGCTTGGCTTAGTCATACAGCTACCTCATTGCACCTTTTCGACATCTTTGCATGAGGTGCTGTTTGGTGCCTAGTTTTTGATAAGTGCCATCCTGTGTGACACTGCCGTATGAGTCCAGGGGTACTGCTGTATTAGTTCTGGGGTACTGCAGTATAAGTCCACCAATTCCAGAATTCTTTTAAAAGTGACTGGAGCATGCTGGAGATGCTGTCAGTGGACCAAAAAATTGTGGCCCACTCTCGACATTCAGCCACTGCGTGACACAACTAGATGGGCCAGGTGGCTGTGTCGCTTAGCTTAGTCATACAGCAACCTCGGTGCACCTTTTTTTCTTCTTTGCATCATGTGCTGTTAGGGGCCTTTTTTTGATATCTGCCCTCCTGTCTGCCACTGCAGTGCCACGCCTAGATGGGCCAATTGTGTGTGTCGCTTGGTTTAGTCATACAACTACCTCATTGCAATTCTTTTTCTTCTTTGCATGATGTGCTGTTTGGGGCCTCTTTTTTTTTTATATCTGCCCTCCTGTCTGCCACTGCAGTGCCACGCCTAGATGGGCCTAATGGTTTGTGTCGCTTGGCTTAGTCATACAACTACCTCATTGCAATCCTTTTTCTTCTTTGCATTATGTGCTGTTTGGGGACTAGTTTGTGAATAGTGCCATCCTGTCTGTAACTGCAGTGCCACTCCTAGATGGGCCAGGTGTTTGTGCCGCACACTTGTGTCGCTTAGTTTAGTCATACAGCCACCTCGGTGCAACTTTTAGGCCTAAAAACAATATTGTGAGGTGTGAGGTGTTCAGAATAGACTGGAAATGAATGAAAATGAATGTTATTGAGGTTAATACCGTAGGAGCAAAATTACCCCAAAATTTTGTGAATTTAGCTGTTTTTATGTTTCCCCCCCAAAAATCATCCAGATCCAAAACCAAAACCAAAACACGAAAGGGTGGTTTGGGCAAAACCAAGCCAAAACCAAAACACGAAAATGGAATTAGAACTAAAACCAAAACACAAAACACGAAAAAGTGCCCACCGCACATATATATATGTCTTGGTACAGGTACAATTCAGTGTGCTGGGGGACACCGGGGGTTAATCCCCAATGTATTTCTAGATCAGTCTACCTCCTCCCTTTCATGTACCTGAATAGTATTTCCTAATTGATTCAAGCAACTTACATTTTGTTCAGCCATGCAGAGTGTCAGGAGCCAAAGTCTTTCAGCTGGCCCCTGTTTCACTGGGTGCCATGTAGCTACAGAGCTGCCGGACCAGGCTTTTAGGTTGGACCAGCCTATCAGGCCATCAGCCCTTCTGTCATTTGCCAGAGGTGGCAGGTGGCCAGTCGTGCCCTGCCCGCACCTGAATCAGGCCCAATGTGAAAAGGAAGTGATCTCATTGGAAAGTGGCATGGCTAGTGTAGATTGGATGTGGTTTGTGCAATTGTGGATCTAGTCTTCATTAGATCTGGCAGGGCCGAATTTCTTTCAGTTTTCTGAGCAGGGAATGATAACATGTATGTAATGTTTATGCATATACTGTACATAAATAAATCTCTAAGAATTGCTGAAATAATGCATACCCCAAGTGACTCCACGACTGTATTTATGGTAATATACCATTACACTAATTATTATTCCACTGTAACACAGTGTACAGTAGCAAGACTACAAATTGCTTTTACTTCATTTTCTTTATAAATGCACTAGATGGCACTCTACTTCTGTATATGGAATTTAGAATGCGTGTCAAAACTGAGTAACATGGTTTGTGCTAGTATAACTATATTCAATTGTATCTATAACTACAACCTATCACCAAAATAATATTGACATGGCTGTACAATAGAACTGCAGAGCAAAGGGTTAAAGTTTTAAAATTAACAGCTTAAATAATCATGCTGTAATGGATACAATCTGCAAAATAGATTTAAATCCATTTTACAATTTATACTTGCCAGCTCTCTCTGAATGTCAGGGAGACTCCCTCAGGGTTGGACTGGTGCACAGGGGTACAGGGGAAACCACCAGTGGGCCCCACTGCCTGGGGGCCCTCCTTCTCTAGGTTCCAGACTGTGCACTTGAAGTGTACATTATGCATATGTTACCTTATATTGCACAGAACTATGGTGTATTTTATACATTTCATTGCTGTTGTTACTCTGGCACATTGCATGCACTAGCAGTATCTACTATATATATTTATGAAGGGACCAAGACCATGCACTCTCTAATGGTTAGCTAAACCTCTGTGGCAGCTGGACACTTTCCCTCTGGAGACTGGCCACACCCCAACTCACGGGCCACTACCACTGAATTCCTCCGGTGGGTCCTTCATGCCCCAGTCCGACACTGGACTTCCTGAGTAATAGCAATCCGCCTGACTCCCTGAAGAGTATAGCAATCTCCCTGATTGCACATTACCCCCCATTATGTAACTGTTATATTCTTGGGGGGGGGGGGGGGGGGAAATCACAATATATACATAACCTGCATTTATTATGACTAAGGCACAATGATCCCTATGGCTACATGCATTTTAAAATAAGGTTTCTCGTGGCCACGTTGGCTGCATATATGCCACGATTTTCTCTGCTGGCTTCCTGACCCTTATACCAGTCAAGGGTCAGGAAGCGAGCAGAGAAAATCGTGGCAGATGTGCAGCACCCAGGTCACAAAGTGTTTGAACTGCTTCCATCAGGCAGACGCTACAGGTCCATTCCCGCGAACTCAACCAGATCCATTAAAAGCTTCTTCTCACTAGCTGTCCACCAGCTGAACAATATATAAAAAGTCTAACATGTATAATATGTCTAATATGTCGAGTCTATCGTGCAAGTTGCAATGTTCAGTATGAGCTCATACGTGTAATGTTTGTAATGTATGCTACGTTTTTGCCCCTTCTTATGCTATGTATTCCCCCTTCATGTTGCTGCTTGGCGATGCACTGTACCACAAAAAATTCTCCCCCGCTTTATCAAAAGTATGTTACAATTTATATATTATAAAGGACAAGTTACAATATTGAAATGCTCTTATACTGAAAAAGCAGTTTGACAATACTAACAAACTTTTCATGCGGATGTGATAAGTATTTTTCATGTGAATATGCAAAGTTAAAATTAAAATTTCCACGAGAATTTATTATTGTCTCTTGCCAGGACTTGGGCTCCAATAACAGCCCATCCTGGCAAAGAGCTGGAAGCAGTGTGATAGCATAAAGTTATCACACTGCTTCCTGGTTTGCATCCCTTATCCTATCGGGGCCAAGCTCCTGTTAAATCTCACAGCTTTGCAGCCCTCGCAGACGGGGGCTGTGGCACCTTTTGGAAAGGGAGGCGCTGATGCAGATATCTCCAATATCTGCTGCAGTCCATCCATGGTACATTTGGGGAATACTTAATATTTCCATTTACCCCCAGAAAATGTCTATTACCTGGGAATATCTATAAATCTATATATCTATACATATACATATATATCTATACATATATAAGCTATGGAGTATTTGGCAGATACACAGTAAACCAAATGGGCATATTTGCAGTTATATTATGTGTGATACAGTTGCTAGGTTTTAATTTTTGAGACTCTGTGATAGTGTAGGACCTGCATGAAGATGGGGTACCTTGGCGAGCGGTATGCAGGCTTCCGTGCCCATCATTTGTTTATTGATGTTGTGAAAATAAGTGAGCTTGCTTTGGTGAGTGCTGAACTTTCTGTTTGTATATTTTTAAGTAGATGGCCATGGGCTACATGCACCCCACCCTATGAGTGGTAAGTGCAGACACTACACCCCGCTTCTGGGGTGGTGAGTGCTGTGGTTTTATATTTGTTGGTATACATATATATATATATATATATATATATATATATATAGGTATAGATATATAGGTATAGATATATAGATTTATATATATATTCTCTTTTATTTTTTTCTTTGCAGCAGTCCATACTTTTTTCACACTATTAACTTGATAGTGTACAAATATTCCAATTGGCATTGAGTAATAAGTAATTACATTTATTTCCTGCATCTCTTAACTGTAAAAAGTAATATTAATGTTTGAAATAATGTATTGCTGACTGTAAATCATAAGGGAATTAAAAATCCTGATGGAATTCTAGCCATTTAAGACATTAAGCTGCAGTTGTCCTAATTAATAATTAAGGAATATTAAACTAATTATTTATTGTGGCAAAGTGAATCATTTACCATGTTGCTCTCTCCCTCATTCTTCCCTCTCATTCCAATACCTGGCAGCATGTACTGTGTAATCATATTACATTATGTGATGTGTTAGGGGGCGGCTGTAGACTATCCAATCCTGGCAGGCCCTTCAGCAGCCCCACCTGTTGCAAGTAGGGACATTGCACAGAGACCATTGTCAGACCATTTTATCATCCCCAACAATTCCATTTGCAGAGAAACATCTGGTATCCTACTCTGGAATCCTAAGCTTCACAGAACACAATTGTGCAGGCTCCATGATTTCCTATACCTGCTTGGTCACACAGAGATTCTTCTTATTAACAGCAAAGTCCTTTTCAGTTGCAACTTTTTCTTGCTAAAGGTGGCAGCTGCTATGCTTGGAAGGATCACCACTGATCGCT
The DNA here is from genome assembly GCF_028390025.1 of Pseudophryne corroboree. Lineage (NCBI taxonomy): Eukaryota > Metazoa > Chordata > Amphibia > Anura > Myobatrachidae > Pseudophryne > Pseudophryne corroboree. The sequence goes on along the minus strand of NC_086444.1, from coordinate 527,470,093 downwards.
ATCTTTAGCAGTGTGTTGGAACTGCGCAGACTATTCTTTGTGTCATCATCTACTAGTGGTGGCGAAGAGTTTAGAGTGCAATCCAGCGAAGCACTGGGATTTTCCAACGCCATCTATGATCATTCCTAGATTGAATGAAAGCTGATTAAATTAATGTTAAGCGCAAATCCAGGAATTTGGATGATGCACCGGCTGTAGGGGGTTGGGTATGAAATATCGACATATAGTCATAATGTCAACATTCACCATGTTGACATTCATCATGTAGACAGTGATGAAATGTCAACATTTCGTCTTGGTTGCCCAGAGATGACTTCCCTTTTCCTGGTGATTGCCGTAGTTTGTTTTGGGTCCCGGAAGTCATTTGATCTTCACTTCCGAGTCAGACCTCTGATTCTCAAGTGTTTCAGTGAGTATTTCTCAGCTATCCCTAAACCCTATCCTTAACCTTCCCTCTAGTGCCTAACCCTAACCCACCCACCCTCCCCGCAGACTAACACTCACATCACCATGCAGCCTAACCCTAACCGTTGCGCCCAAACCCTAACCCTAATGTTGACTTTCTTGCATTGTCAACAATCCACTTGTCAACATTCTGCAAACGTTGAAATGTTGACTGTCTAAATTTTAACAATGTCAACATCATAATTGTATGAATGTCAAAATTGTTATTGTCGGCCTTTTGACTATATCCCGCTGTAGTATATAGGAACAGGATAGTGACTGAAGAAGATGTCTGAGGGAAAGAAGATTTGCTGAGGTGCTGTAAGGGTTGCTATAGGATGGCTTTTAAAATTAGGACTGATTTGAGTAGAGACGCAGGGGATGAGTGGGTATATATGTGCATTCGTAATAAAGTGTATGTCCGCAACTTGTTATGTTGTGGACTGACATTTTGCTGAAAATCATAATGGCATCATCATTGTAAGCATTTTCATTTATATTTATGTGTATAAGAAGTAGGAGGAAGTAATACCCTAGCCTGTACCTCAGAACTGAGATACAGACCAGAGTGTGCTAGAAGCACCAGAGCAGAGAGCGACAGCCCAGGCAGGAAAGATGTCCTGCACGGACAGAGGAACTGCACGGTTTGTGACAGGTGCAGGGTGCTAGAATGAACACTACATTTGGCATACGGATAGCCCAATTTCAGTCTGATTAATTTGAAGATCCTTTCCCATGTTTCTGCAGTGTATGCTTTTTATTAAAAGAAACTTGCTGTTGGCCTCTCAGCTATCACCAAATTAAAGAGAAATCTTAGACTCCAAGAAAGCTGAGTTACTACCATGTAATTAACAGTGATTAAATGATATTAGAAATCCCTTCCCAGTTAGGGGAAAAAAAATGAACCTGCAAGTTGTACTTTCATGCTCACAGTGTTCTTTGTACTAGGTGGTGCATTATACCATAAATACCAACTTCTCTAGAGATCTGAGGAACTTTAACTTGTAATACTGTAACTAGGTCTTTGGTTCTGGCTACTTGTACAACATATTTATTTATCACACTTTCTAAAGAGGAAAAGTAGAGGTGTAGCTCATAGTAACCAATCAGATTTGTTTGGGACCATCACAACTGACCAAAATTAGAGAGCGGAGCAGTATCTATGGAGACAGTCACTATGGAGACAAAATCGGAACTGTTGGGAGGTATGCTTTATCTGCTGCAGTGGTTCTCAAAACAAATTTCTGCTATGACACAATAAAGAGTGATATCCATATACATGACACAGCAGCTTATAACTTTTATATTGCTGGACACATTTTTCTTCTTCTTTTCTTTTTATTTTATTTTTAACATACTGCCCTCACCATCGTTTCAGTATTGCCTGCCATTGTGTTTCACTGTTACTGATTGCTATACCTCTACTGTTTCTACTATTCATACAGGGTATATCATACTACACATGTGTCAGTTATTTCCATATATGCCGCCAGTGAAGAGAAACAAAGCCGTCACCATGAGCTCTGTCAGATCTCGGAGAACTTATAGTGTCCACGGATGATGACATCACACGCTCTGACCACCCGGTGGCCGTGGCAACTACCGGCGCTACCTGTCATGCAAGCGCCGGTTCTGTAAATGAAAGAAAGTTAATGTTCAGTACAAGGTGCCTATTGTAGAGCCTGCCAATCAGTGAGAGATCAAGAAAAGTTATGCATTGTAGTTAAAATCAATAATACAATAAAAATATTGAACCCAGTGGACACGATGATTGAAAGGAGCAAAAAGTATTCCCAGGTGAAAAAAAACATGTTGCGTAGTAACACCCTTAATCAAGTGTGAGGGATAGACTGCTTGAAGGAAGCGAGGAACAACCAAATTAAGATAAAGAATACTATACCACGCAAAATTTGCTAACATTGACGATAGACTGTATACAATCAGTATAGCCATGTGTTATAAAATAAGTTACACTTTCATCATGCAGAATCACCATATTAAATAAATGGTTTTCCTAGAGGACTTAATTAATCCTTGTGGTGAAACCTTGTCTGGTTGAGGTTAAGGGGTCTATTTACTAAGCCTTGGATGGATATAAAGTCGCTGGAGATAAAGTGCCAGCCAATCGGCTCCTAACTGTCATTTTTCAAACACAGCCTGTGACATGGCAGTTAGGAGCCGATTTGCTGTTACTTTATCTCCAGCGACTTTATATCCATCCAAGGCTTAGTAAATAGACCCCTAAGTACAGCTTATGACCAAAAAGAAACTGGTCTTCTTGGGTCTCAAATTGCCATATAAAAGCAGCCTGTGATTTGTCCCAACGTTTTATTGCAGAATGATTTAAAGTCATTTAAAGATATTCCAGGAAGTCTTTCCATTGAGACCATGGGGTGGATCATGTTCACATTAAAAGTCCATCAGGCTTTCCCGTAGTTTGTTCCTCCTGTCGCTCCCTCTCATGGAAGCCTGAATGTGGTCTATGGCCATACGTCTAAAAGTAGCGAGAATCGGGCCCATCGCTGCAAAGTGTTTTGCCAGGGCCGCCATCAGAAAATCTGGGGCCTGGGACTCACGAAACAGGCAGGACCCCCTCCCCCCACACACACACACACACACACACACACACACACACACACACACAAAAAATAATAATAATAACAATAATTAATAAGAGGTAAAAAAAACTATTTTTTTATATATATATATATATATATATATATATATATAGATATATAAAAAAACTTAAAGAATAAATATATATATACTCAGTCTTGTAATTTCGTGATAGAATAGTGCATTTAATACATACACATTAATGCCCATTGCGCCACATTATGATTCACACAGTAATGCCCATTGCACCACATTACACCCCACACAGTAATGCCCATTGTGCCACATTACACCCCACACAGTAATGCCCATTGTACCACATTACACTCCACACAGTAATGCCCATTGTACCACATTACACTCCACACAGTAATGCACATTGCACCACATTACACTCCATACAGTAATGCCCACTGCACATTATGCCTCACACAGTAATGCTTATTGCACATTATGCCTCACATAGTAATGCCCATCGCACATTAATCCCCACACACAGTAATGCCCATTACAAATTATTTCCCACACACAGTAATGCCCATTGCACATTGGGGGTCATTCCGAGTTGTTCGCTCGTTGCCGATTTTCGCAACGGAGCGATTAAGGCTAAAATGCGCATGCGCATGGTACGCAGTGCGCATGCGCTAAGTATTTTAGCACAAAACTTAGTAGATTTACTCACGTCCGAACTAAGAATTTTCATGTTGAAGTGATCGGAGTGTGATTGACAGGAAGTGGGTGTTTCTGGGCGGAAACTGACCGTTTTCTGGGAGTGTGCGAAAAAACGCAGGCGTGCCAGGATAAAACGCGGGAGTGTCTGGAGAAATGGGGGAGTGGCTGGCCGAACGCAGGGCGTGTTTGTGACGTCAAACCAGGAACGAAATGGGCTGAGCTGATCGCAGTGTAGGAGTAAGTCTCGAGCTACTCAGAAACTGCTAAGAATTTTCTATTCGCAATTCTGCTAATCTTTCGTTCGCAATTCTGCTATGCTAAGATACACTCCCAGAGGGCGGCGGCCTAGCATGTGCAATGCTGCTAAAATCTGCTAGCGAGCGAACAACTCGGAATGAGGGCCATTATGCCTCACAGAGTAATGCCCATTGCACATTATTCCCCACACAATAATGGCCATTGCACATTATGCCTCACACAGTAATGCCCATTGCACATTATGTCTCGCACAGTAATGCCCATTGCACATTATGCCTCACACAGTAATGCCTATTGCACATTATTCCCCACACAATAATGCCCATTGCACATTATGCCTCACACAGTAATGCCCATTGCATATTATGCCTCACACATTAATGCCCATTGCACATTATGCCTCACACAGTAATGCCTATTGCATATTATTCCCCACACAGTAATGCCCATTGCACATTATTCCCCACACAATAATGCCCATTGCAAATTATGCCTCACACAGTAATACCCACTGCACATTATTCCCCACACAGTAATGCCCATTGCACATTATGCCTCACACAGTAATGCCCATTACACATTATTCCCCCTTTCCCCCTTATGCCATATTACGCACCACAGTAACACCCACTGGCATTGGGGGGGGGGGGGGGAATTCCCACTGGTGGCAGCAGCAGGAGCCTGGAGGGGAGAGTATTGTTTGGGCTGGCACTGTGGGTGGGAGTGTTCTTAACGCCAGCACTGGGAGGGGAGTGTAATGTTGGGGTCGGCCGGCACTAGAAGGGAGATATGTACTCACCGTCAGCAGCAGGAGTGTGTCCGAGTCCACAGGAGAACACAGGCTCAGTCAGTATGCACCAGTCTGTCCATCCTCAGCCGCTTCTGCACTGCTTCTGGACTTACAAAGTGATGATGTCATCATCTTGCGAGTCTTCAGCATCTTTTGCATAACACTCTCCTCAGTCCGGGACTCCTGCACTGTTTACAAAAAAAATGCAGATTGCACGCTGGGACTCGGGTCCCCCTAGCGGCAGGGCCCCATAGCAATTGCACCCTCTGTAGTTATGCCACTGTGTCCCTTCCCAAAGCCCTTATTAAAGGACTCCCAAAGTCTCAAAGCATTTGCATTGCAGGGTTAAACAGCGACCCTTCCACATTGAGTAACGAACTGGATAAAATAATTTCAAAATGTTTGCAACATGGATATGACCTCTTTTAAAGACACAGAAAAAAAGTTATATCTTTAAAAAGGGAAGAGCTATTAAAACCCCAAATCAAAGACAATAAACACGTAATTCCTTGGAAAAATAAATACAGCATGTCCAGCCCAGTTATTCAACGCGCAACAAGAGTTTTATGGCCAATGGTGGCCCCTCATAAGGACCTACAGTGCTTCAGAAACAACAGGCTCATGCCGTGCTTCACAAGAGCTAGAAACATTATAGATGTAATAGTACATGCCAATGTAACCAACTTTTCATCACAAGCAAGTACTAACTTTCTTTCCAAAACATCCGGGTGTTACAAATGCATGGGATGCACGACAAGTTGCAATGTGGTCACCGGTCCCACATTCAAGCACCTGCGTTGGACCATTTGTATTAACCACGTACTCATGTACTTCCACACGCATCATATATTTGATCACATGTCCATGCAGGCTAAATTACATGGGAAAAAGTACTAGATCCATGAAGGAGCGCATGGCACTCCACCTCTCTGCCATAAAATTTGCACTGTGCGGGACAGCATCAGACCAGCCGGTGGCGAAACACAGGCCCGCCATCAGGGGGGTGCTGTGGGTAGAGCTGTCCTGGGCCCTGCCTCCTAACAGAGAGGAGAGGGCCCGGGCGGCTCATGCCGCCTTCCGCCCACCGCGATGCTCCGCCCACTTTTCATGACAGAATCCTGGCACTGTCACAGGAGAGGACGCTGCAAGCTTCTATTGTAAACGTCTCTCCAAAAATGGCCACCGCCTCAGAGGAGTCAGTTATTAAAGATACTAGAGGAGGCTCCTCTAGTATCTTTAAAAACTGTCTCCTCTGAGGCGGTGGGCATTTTTGGAGGGATGTTTACAATAGACGCTTGCAGCGTACTCAAACCCTCCTGTGACAGTACCAGATCTCGATCATGAAAAGGGGTGGAGCTACACGAAATCGAGGGGGCGGAGCTACACAGGACTAGGCTGCTACCACATCTGCTACAGCTGCGATCAGTCTGTGATAGGTAAGTTGAGGGAGAGTGAGTGGGAGAGAGAAAGTGTGCGTGTGTGTGTGTGTGTGTGGGGGGGGGGGGGGGGGGGGCAAGCAATCGGAGAGGCAGAGGCGGAAAACCGCCAAAGGGTCAACGGACCTAATTTTCAATCTGTCAAGTGTTCCATTAACCCCTATGGAAGAACAAATTTTAAGCAAGGGGTTATCTTTTGTCCCAATGCAGCCATATGATGCATTTACTGGTAAAGTTGATAATTTTAAATTTCAGAGAAAATTAAAATTGAGAGAATTTTTGACAAAAATGCAGCTAAGGGCCATTTGGCACATAACAATGAGCCTGTGAACATTTCTATACAAGAAACAACATTGGAGAGTAGAAGGTTTCGTCCACCTTCTACATTTGATCCCCAGTCCTTTAACTCATCCATTCGAACATTTTCAAGACTAGTGGAGCCAAGTAGCAAAGCCTCCTCAAAGAGAAGAACGTTCTTTCATCATAATCTATCTAAGGAGGAACAAGTTGCTCTGCGTGATCTAAGTGCTCGACAGGATATCATCATACGTGGAGCCGACAAAGGTGGTGCCATAGTGGTAATGGACTTGGCCATGTACAAAGAGGAATGCTCCCGCTTACTTGGTGATCAGGAGACTTACAGGAGTTTAAACAAGGATCCCACGGACAGCTATAGAAAAGAGTTGGAACTAATAGTTCAGTCTGGTGTATCGAATGGCATCATTGATGCTGAGACTGGTGTTTATTTATGTCCTACACATCCTACTGTACCTATATTCTACATTATTCCCAAACTTCATAAGGATCCGGTGAAACCCCCTGGCAGACCTATCATCTCTGCCAGGGGGTCTCTTTGTGAACCGGTGGCGGTTTTCCTGGACACATGGATACAACCTGTGATCCAGGACACCGCCACACATCTTAAATATACATCGTCATTGTTAAGGAAATTAGCTGACGTGACAGGGTTACCTCCTGACTTAGTCATGGCTAGCATTGATGTGGCGAGTTTATATACTTGCATTCCCCACGAGTTGGGGCTTAAGGCAGTACGCAATTTGATCTCATCTAGCCATTTATATAAAGGGCTCAATGTAGATTTTTTCATTTGTTTGTTGGAGTTTACGCTCAAACACAACTACTTTTTATATGATGGTTCCTTTTTTCTCCAACAGTCTGGCTGCGCTATGGGCAGTTGCGTGGCTCCAGCCTATGCCAATGCTTTCATGTACATGGTAGAGATGCAATTGTTCTTTGAGTCATCATCTATTGCTGATAAAGTGCTTAAATATGATTGGTATATAGATGATATTCTATTACTATGGAGTGGCCAAAGTGAACAACTAGAGGAGGTTATTGAACAACACAACAAGTCTAGTTGCCCAGCCAAACTGACCATGTGTTCAAGTACAGAACAAATCCACTTTCTTGATGTCAGTTTAGAAATTAGGAATGGCCAGTTTAAAACGAATCTGTACGTAAAACCCACAGATAGAAATACCATCCTCAGACATGACAGCTTTCACCCTAGGGCCACAGTGGATAGCTTACCGTACTCACAGTTTGTACGGGCATGTCGCATCACTAGTGATGGTGTATAGAGGGAGCAACAATTGGAGGTACTAACTAGGAAATTCCTTGCAAGGGGCTACCCCAAGTCTGTGTTGCTACAAGCAAAATCTAAAGCTATGGCACTAGATAGAAAAACGCTATTAGCGGGAAAAAAGCAAGGTCAAAACTGGTAAAGCCATACCGTGGGTCAATCGGTTCACAGTAGCGAGTGAGACGCTAAAAAAAGAAGTTAAAAGACTATGGCCAATTGTAAATTCTGACAGTGAACTCCCTTCTTTACTCAATACCAAACTCTTGCCCAGTTACACCAGAGGCCCTAACCTTAAGGATCTGTTAGTTAGGACTGATGTCACCGGGGTAGGTAATGATAGACCATAGCACTTCCTGAGCAGAAAGGGAGGTTGTTATAGGTGTACAGGCTGCACAACGTGCAGAGCCTTAATCACGGGGAACAAATTTCCACATCCATATATAGGCAAAATGTACGAAATCAAAGTCCCTTTGACATGTACATCGAAGTTTGTTGTGTATCTTCTGTCTTGCCCATGTGGTCTACACTACGTGGGCAAGACAGAGAGACAATTCAAGGAACGCATTGCCCAACACAGGGCAGCCATCAGAGCTGCACTGTTATCCGGGAACAGCGATCAAGTGGTAGCTAGACACTTTGTACAGGCCAGACACAATATGGCCATGTTAAAATATAGAATGATTGCACAAGTGCCTAACTCCTTAAGAAGAGGAAACAGAGCTAAAAAACTACTCCAATTAGAGGCTAAGTGGATCTTCACCCTGGACACGGTCAGTCCGAAGGGTTTGAATGAATCCCTTAGCCTGACATGCTTCCTTTAAATGACTATTGCTGACTAAGAGATTAACCACGTTGATAGACACCTAAGAGATGTGTTTACTTTCTCTTTGAGAGATTTCAAATACGAGTGATATGTCTGTCCCCTGGAAGGGGTGTCACCCTCAGGGATGTTGTGTTTAAATATATAGTTGTAAAAAATTATTGTGATGACATGATGTATGGTATAGCTGTTATGCACACCAGTGCCAGCAGGAATGTACTGGTGTCTGAACGGTGAGGGATGCAAAACAAATGAACTCACAGACAGACTGGGGAATATGACATTACATACACAGAAGGTGATAGGGTAACAAAATAAACACAAAGTGAACAGAGAAGCCCAAAGGCTAAGAAACCGGGTGTCTCCCTAGTATTAGGAATGCTCAGATGGGAAGAAGCGAGATGTAGTGATTTAATACGTAGAGAACCCGAAATGCTTTTGCTAAGGGCAACAGCAAAACCCGAAAGGGTTACCAACGGGTGTGGCAGTAAACTCCTTGGTCAGAGATGGAATAATAGACACAAGGAGAGTCTCCGCAATCCTAGTCCTCACTTGCAGTGCACTGGTTCAGCTTACTGCCACTAAACTGACACCTGAACACCTTGCACAGTGAGAAAGGATTTTGGCAGGTAAGTCTGAGAATACAGCCGCAAACTTGCTAGGTTCACAGAGTAGCAAAAGAACCCCAGCAGGTTAAACGACTGACTCCAGTCTTACTGCTAGGTCTGGATTGGCAGAATGTAATACCAAATCCCAAGGCCTATTTGCAGTAAGCAACAAACAAATACAAAGTTTACACAGTACTAGCTAGCTTTCAGGAACTGACTAACCAACAAAGATTCAGCAGCATCTGCCTAACCTGAGAAGAGGGTTTATATAGCAGGTGCTGTCCACGCCCCACTCAGACCTCACAGACTGTGAGCACAAAAAACAGCACCGGATCCCCTGCCGTGCACAGAGCCTGTAACCATTGCACAGCAAAAGACCCGAACCGGAGTATCAGCTACGCTCAGGTTACTCCGCTAGCACTTGTCTCCCGGTTGCCATGATGACGTGGCAGCACAGAGCAGGAGACCCTAACAATAGCATTGGTTTGGTTATCCGGAATCTTGTGCAGGGCAGCTTTTATCATTATTGGTATTTTCAAGTTTACTTTTATGCACTAATCACTTTGTGTAGAAGTATGGTTTATGTATATATGCACTTTATAGTATGTGACATTAAGTATATTATGTTTATTATGCACTGTCAGTACAGTTTTTGCTATCATGTTGCTTCATGGCGGTTGCCATGGTAACTAGCCATGTGTTCTCTCCTCCCAGCACGGCAGCAGCGCTTCTCCTTGGATGACGCCGCATCCGGTACACGTGACAGGAAGAATGGCACGGCCCGGCGGCAGTTGGTAGCACTGTCCAGAGGACTACGTCATTTCCGTCAGACGTCACCGGAAGTGCGGCGGAGTCCCGGACCGGCGTGTAGCAGCGGGCAGGTGCAGGCGGGAGCTTGTAAGTATAAATATGTTTGCTGTTTTGCACACTTGTTATCCTGATGATGGGGTGTCATGCCCCGAAACGTTAATCATATGCACTGAATTTCGTGCACTAAAACTTACCTATATAAAAGTCTTGGAGTGCCGCCTGTTTCTTTCTGGATTGTATTTGGGGTTGCTATACCCAAGGAGGGCACACAAGCAAGTTCTATTAGTGAGGGTCTTTGCTGCCCTGCAGGAGTGCCGGGTTGGACATATGATATATATATATATATATATATATATATATATATATATATATACTTTAAGTTTTATATATAGATAGATAGATAGATAGATAGATAGATAGATAGAGTTTTTTTTAGTTTTTTTTTCTTTTATTAATTATTGTTTTTTGTTTTTTTGTTTTGGTGGGGGGGCTGCCTGTTTTGTGAGTCCCGGGCCCCAGATTTTCTGATGGCAGCCCTGCCTGCGCTCCACAGTCGCGGAACGCTGGGGTGGTCCTTTCAAAATCTTGCTATGGGGCCCACAAAGGTCTAGTTACGCTCCTGATGGGACACTTATATACTAGTATTCTGAAATAACACAGCCTACTGTAATATAAAGTGCATTGGATTTGAATCTTATGTATCATATTTTAACATAAAAAATACAGAACTTTCTCTGTGCTTTTTCTTTACTTATTTTTATCGCATAGCATGACCAAGATAATTTATTTTACTGCCTAATAAATAAACTTTTATAGTCCTCAGTCGCACATTGCTTTGCTAATCTTAGTTGATAACAGAACGTGATTATGCTATTCATTTTCTAATGGCAGTATCACTAGCAGAGATTACAGACTTGTGTATCTTGCATTAAGTGCAAACTTTCCCTGCAAATAACTTACACAATATTCTCAAAATAAGCAATAAACTAGGGTCACCTTTAACCTTAACTTGAGTTATCCAAAGTCTGGCTGATTTAACTTTGGACCTTATTTGATGGGAGGAGTAGTGCAAGGTGTATATGAACGAATGATAACACGTTATATAAAAACTCATTCATGTTTTATTATGCATGTTAACATATTACTGCATTTCTCTGTACTTTGTTATTATCATTTCAGTTTTAGTTCTACTGAGAATAAAATTATCAGTGTAAATGGCGAAAATTATTTTTGCATGGCATGGTATTGCTGCATAATGTACATAGGTGGGAATTCAAGTGGGCGTGACATTTAGCGTCCAATTTTAGATTACTGCGGGTATGCACACTTCTGATACTCACGGAATCCCATTTTAAAATAAATGTTTACAGGGTGTTCAGTAGGGATGGCCATCGGTGTTACTTCCATGGATGTTTACCATCGATGACGATGGAGACATAAACCATCGATGGCAGGTAACTATTCTTTGCATATCCATCGATTGTTTTACCATCTGCGTTTATGCACATGCTCGGCTACTGGCTCAACTTCTGTGTGAGAGCCATGGGCAGGACTGAGCTGTGAATGACACTGAAAGAGACATGGCATCCCGTTCCCCTCTCTTACACATAGTGTAAGAGCCGGAGGCTGGACATACAGTAACCATTGATAGTGTATAACCATCTGGTTATACACCATCAATGTTAAAAGTATTCAACATCGGCCATAGACCATCAATGATTTAGAATCATCAATGGTCGACGGCCGTCCCTAGTTTTCAGCTCTAAAAACCCCATAGTGCGGGGGGCTGGGGGGTGGAACACACACACCGGGAGTTACACAGACTTATACACACACATGTTCACACCTACTTACACTCACATACATTACTAACTCACCGCTGCGAAAGACACTGCTTCTGAAGGGGAGTAATTACTGAACAATGTAGCTAATTGGAAACTTCCAATTGCTTAATTAGTCTTCATGGGGTACCACAGCAAGTCCTGGTTATTTATCCTAAAGATAAAATTTTAGGAAAAATCAGACTTGCTCTTGAGGTGCATATAAATCAGTATCTCATTTTCTATCCTCTAACTGAACAGTAAGACCCCACACCGCTGGATTTTTTCATTTTCCCGCCCTCAGTTGAATTTCCTCCATATTTCTATAAATGCACTTGCTCATACGGCCTGATTCATGTTTGTATGTAAAGCAAAAAAAGCAAGCAACTGGGAAAAACCACGTTGCACTGCAGGTGGGGGCAGATGTAACATGTGCAGAGAGAGTTAGATGTTGGTGGGGTGTGTTCAAACTCAAAATTAAATTGCAGAGTAAAAATAAAGCTGTTTGACATTTGTGGACTAGTACATGCAAAAGCAGCCATTATTTACCCTGCACAGAAAAAATATAAATGTATGGCTTATCATACGTTTTCAAACTGTATGTAACTAAGACCTCTCGATTTCTATTATATGTATATATATAGTCTTTCATGTCTTGGTACAGGTACAGCTCGGTGTGCTGGGGGACACCAGGGGTTTATCCCCAATGTATTTCTAGCCAGACTACCCCCTCCCTTTCATGCACCTGAATTGTACTTCCTAATTGATTTGAGCAACTTACATTTTGTTCTGTTAGTATTAGGGGCATGGATGGGACCAGTGTTTGGAGGGTATGCTGGTCTCTGTATTGCCATTTGGAGATCCCGGGGGTATCTTCAGGTAAGTTAGCTCTCAATTCGGATACATTTGCTCAGATGCCATTATCATGTGGCATCATGTTATATAACCCGGAAGGGTTGTTATTATTATTATTAGTACCTGGGGTGGGTCTGGGGTGCGGTTCCCCCTGGATTGGTGGGGCTGGGCTGCTCTGGGGTAGCACACTGCGAGATCTTATTTAGCACCCCCTTAACACATTTATTAATCCTTCTGGTCTTTTAATTACACTCTCACTAGTATAATAATTTTTGTATATAGTTTTTGTTTTCCTTTTATTAACACATACTAACACTTTACCTTCTCGCATTGTGCTGCCCTGGGGTAGCTGGCCTTTGCCAGTTTTGGGGGGTCCTGCACCCCGGGCCCAGACCTAGAGTTAGGGACCACCAGCATCAGAGGAGCCTTGTCGGGGCCTGGTGGCTTATCATAAGTTTGCAAACTGTATGTAACTAAGACCTCTGGATTTCTATTATATGTATATATATAGTCTTTCATGTCTTGGTACAGGTACAGCTCGGTGTGCTGGGGGACACCAGGGGTTTATCCCCAATGTATTGCTAGCCAGACTACCCCCTCCCTTTCATGCACCTGAATTGTACTTCCTAATTGATTTGAGCAACTTACATTTTGTTCTGTGTGAGAGAGGCATCAACAGTAAAACATTACCATTATGACACTCAAACTGATTTAGAAACCATACTTGAAAAAACAGGATTTTAATACCTACTGGTAAATCCTTTTCTCCTAGTCCGTAGAGGATGCTGGGGTCCACTTCAGTACCATGGGGTATAGATGGTTCCGCAGGAGCCATGGGCACTTTAAGACTTTTTCAGAGTGTGAACTGGCTCCTCCCTCTATGCCCCTCCTCCAGACCTCAGTATAGGAACTGTGCCCAGGGAGACGGACATTTCGAGGAAAGGATTTACTGTTAATTTAACAGTGAGATTCATACCAGCTCACACATCAACCATGTCACACATGGCATTCAACATAACCCATGCCAACGGGCATGAACAATTGCAGCAACATGCTGAAAATAATTGTAACACAACACTTGTGTAACTACAAAACTAACTACTGCAGGTAAAGTACGAACTGGGTCGGGTGCCCAGCATCCTCTACGGACTAGGAGAAAAGGATTTACCGGTAGGTATTAAAATCCTGTTTTCTCATACGTCCTAGAGGATGCTGGGGTCCACTTGAGTACCATGAGGTTATTCCAAAGCTCCAGTACGGGCGGGAGAGCGCGGATGACCCTGCAACACCGATTGACCAAACTTGAGGTCCTCATTGGCCAAGTTGTCAAACTTGTAAAACTTTGCAAACGTGTTTGCCCCTGACCAAGTAGCTGCTCGGCAAAGTTGTAATGCCGAGACCTCCCGGGCAGCCGCCCAGGATGAGCCCACCTTTCTAGTAGAATGGGCATTTACCGAATTCGGTATCGGCAATCCTACTGTGGAATAAGCGTGCTGAATCGTCCCTCTGATCCAGCACGCAATGGTCTGCTTAGAAGCAGGACACCCAATCTTGTTGGGAGCATACTGGACAAACAGAGCCTCTGTTTTCCGTATCCGAGCTGTTCTAGCGACATAAATTTTCAAAGCTCTGACCACATCAAGAGACTTTGATGCAGTGAAGGTGTCAGTAGCCACTGGCACCACAATAGGTTGGTTTATATGGAAAGATGAAACCACCTTTGGAAGAAATTGCTGACGAGTTCTTAACTCTGCCCTATCTTCATAGAAGATCAGGTAAGGGCTCGTGAGACAAGGCCCCCAACTCAGCACACCCGCCTTGCGGATGCCAAGGCCAACAGCATGACCACTTTCCAAGTGAGAAACTTCAATTCTATCTCCTGTAGAGGTTCAAACCAATCCGATTGAAGGAACTGCAACACCACATTAAGGTCCCATGGTGCCACCGGAGGCACAAATGGAGGTTGGATGTGCAGCACCCCTTTCATGAACATCTGAACTTCTGGAAAGGAGGCCAATTGTTTTTGAAAGAAAACAGATAAGGCCGAAATCTGGACCTTGACTGAACCCAATTTTAGGCCCGCATCCACACCCGCCTGCAGAAAACGGAGAAAACATACCAACTGAAACTCTTCCGTAGGAGTCTTCTTGGATTCACACCAAGACACATACGTGGCATGAATAAGAGTGGGGATGACTTCTTTGGGAATACCCTTACGGGCTAGGATCCGGCGCTCAACAGCCATGCCGTCAAACGTAGCCGCGGTAAGTCTTGATACACGCATGAGGAAGAGGCCGAGGATCTTCTATGAGCAACTCCTGAAGATCTGGATACCAAGCCCTCCTTGGCCAGTCTGGCACAATGAGGATCGCTCAAACCCTTGCTCTTCTTATGAGCTTGAGAACTTTTGGTATTAGTGGAAGTGGAGGGAAGACATACATCGACCAAAACACCCACTGTGACACTAGTGCAGCCACTGCTATTGCTTGAGGGTCTCTCGACCTGGAACAATATCTCTGAAGCTTCTTGTTGAGACGAGACACCATCATGTCTACTTGAGGAACTCCCCAAAGACTTGTCACCTCTGTGAAGACTTCTTGGTGGAGGCCCCACTCTCCTGGATGGAGATCGTGTCTTCTGAGGAAGTCTGCTTCCCAGCTGTCCACTCCCGGAATGAAAATTGCTGACAGAGCTTTTGCATGTCTTTCTGCCCAGAGGAGGATCTTTGTCAACTCTGCCATTGCCGCTCTGCTTTTCGTTCCGCCCTGACGGTTTATGTACGCGACTGCTGTTACATTGTCTGACTGGATCTGCACGAGTTGATCTTGAAGAAGAAGCACTGCTTGTAAAGGCCGTTGTAAATGGCTCTCAATTCCAGAACGTTTATGTAAAGACAGGTTTCCTGACTTGACCATTTTCCTTGGAAGCTTTTTCCCTGTGTGACTGCTCCCCAGCCTTGGAGACTTGCATCCGTGGTTACTAGGACCCAGTCCTGAATCCCGAACCTGCGTCCCTCTAGTAGGTGAGAACTGTGTAGCCACCACAGGAGCGAAATCCTGGCTCTGGAAGACCAGATTATCTTCTGGTGCATGTGTAGGTGGGATCCGGACCACTTGTCCAACAGGTCCCACTGGAATACTCTGGCATGGAATCAGCCAAACTGTATGGCCTCGTAGGCCGCTACCATCTTTTCCAACAACCGAATGCATTGATGGATGGACACTCTTGTTGGTTTCAAAATTTGTTTGACCATTCTCTGGATTTCCAGAGCCTTTTCTAGTGTAAGAAATACCCTATGTACTTCTGTGTCCAGTATCATCCCCAGAAAGGACAATCTTGTCATCGGTTCCAACTGCGACTTTGGAAAATTCATGATCCAACCGTGTTGTTGGAGTATGGACAGGGAGAGTGCAATGTTCTGCACCAACCGTTCCCTGGATCTCGCTTTTATCAGGAGATCGTCCAGGTAAGGGATTATATTGACACCTGCTGTCGAAGGAGGACCATCATCTCTGCCATCACCTTGGTGAATACCCTCGGTGCTGTGGAAAGTCCGAACGGCAATGTCTGGAACTGGTAATGGCAATCCTGTACTGCGAATCTCAGATAAGCTTGATGAGGAGGATAAATGGGAACATGTAAGTAGGCATCTTTTATGTCCACTGACACCATGAAGTCCTCTTCCTCCAGACTGGAAATCACTGCCCTCAGAGATTCCATCTTGAACCTGAACCTTTTAAAGGTAGAGATTCAGAGATTTCAGGTTTAAAATTGGTCTGACCGAGCCGTCCGGCTTCGGAACCACGAAGAGGCTTGAATAAAAACCTTCTCCCTGTTGTGACAAGGGCACCAGTACAATGACTTGATCCTGACATAATATTTGAATTGCAGCTGTTACTACTTCTCTGTCCGGTAGAGAAGCTGGCAAGGTCGATTTGAAAAATCGGCATGGTGGAGTGTCTTGAAACTCCAGTTTGTATCCATGGGACACTATTTGCAAGACCCATGGGTCCAGGCCAGATTGAA
Organism: Pseudophryne corroboree; assembly: GCF_028390025.1. Lineage (NCBI taxonomy): Eukaryota > Metazoa > Chordata > Amphibia > Anura > Myobatrachidae > Pseudophryne > Pseudophryne corroboree. The sequence goes on along the minus strand of NC_086444.1, from coordinate 527,453,335 downwards.
CCCAGAACAACACAGGACAGGGAAAGATTGTCTCTTTGTTGGCGCACTTATAGAGAAGAAAAGGAATTTATTTTCATTTATTATGAATAACAAGTTTCATTAAAAAATAACTTTTATTAGTACCATTTTAAAATATTGCAATTGAGAAACATAAGTGTGAAAAAATGTGTGTAAATTTATGTAAATTCCGTGAATTAATTCACAAATGCAAATGAATAAATAAAAACTGATTCACAATGCCTGATTTATCTGCTCAATTAATTACATATTAGTTTTGTGGATCGTGAGTAATACATGGTAACTGTATATGGTATTAAATATTATAAGCCCTCATCAATGTGGTTGTTTGAACCTTGTACTGCTGACAACAAACCCTGTAGCACTCTCGCATTATCATACATGTGTAATAAGAGCACAACTGGTTGTCACAGTTAGCATTAATATCAAAACCTGAATGTCTACGATTTCAGTGATTATGTGTAAAAATAGGTCCCGTCAATTAGGCAGAATGGTCCATTGTTTTCTTTTTTAGACAAATCCAGTGGGAAATTGTGAATGTAGATATTTAATTATATGTAATTGTCACAGTTCTGTCACATCCAGATTCCTTATTAATATCATAGGGTTTATTATATACGAGATGTGATCCACAATCACACAGACTAAATATTGTCCACCACTGGATATGGTGGGAGACTATATCCCAATAACAATGTTTGAAATATGGGGTTTAAAAAGAATATCCCCGGTTATAGTCCTAATTACAGTGATTGCTACACCATGTATGAAAGAGAGTTCAAGTCATAAGCAGTGGACCTGTCTTGTCGTTTGTTATGTATACTTCAAGTTTATTAGAGGGCATTCATGTCTATATCAATTGATTGGAGATATATAGGTTCATGCTGCGGGCTCTATGTCTAACAATACACAACACATATATTTGAAATTTATTAGTAGCCACTTGTACTTATGCCAATTGTTTGGTGGCACCCTAATATATAGATGTATATATTCAGACTGCAGGCTCTGTAATTAGCGGTACTGCCAGCTTAAAACTTGATGACTGGAATTACAATGGATATAGAAATTTCACTAAGATCCCGTTCAAATTATACAGCGGGAACGTCCTGTCTATTTGTTGTTTCCCGTAATAAACGTATCTGTGTTATGGCGGGTTGCACACTTCCAGCCGGTTCATATAATATTACTGCTGGTCTGTGCGTACCCTTATACGGGAGTCAACATGTCCCACACCATGTGTGTACTAATAAGTAGTCTCAGTGTAATATTATCCGTACCAACTAGAGCCGTGCCCCACTGTTTATTAATGGATAAAGGCTATGAAAAGGGATCTAGCACATATCGCGGAGATCACAAATTAAAGCAGAGTGACCAGCTGTGCAGGGTATTTCAGCCTGCGTTTAAATGAAATGAATCTTGCCTTTACTTATTAATATTATTCATTAGGCCAAATAAGGTTGATTTATACCTCACACCTGTATTCTGCTCTCTAAATTCCTAGTGGTCCGCTATTGTCCAGTCAATTCTGGTCTCTGAGAATATTGATACTAATATAGGCTTGATTGCCGTTTGTTGTTAATCAGCTGATCCCCGTGTCAGACACTTGGTGCTCTCTATGCCCTGTAATCTTGGCTGCACTTATCTGACATTAACATGGTCCCTACTTAACATTGCCTACATAACATTGCTACCTCTTCCATTTCTCTACCTATCCACACTATTCTATAAGTTTGTTAGAGCATATTATTTGCAATTGTGGTCAGTACGAGCGGGCTTGTCGGCACCGCTCGGAAACGCCGACGTGCACGTTTCGCAATTGCTTTAACAAGGCGAACCCGATTACCCAATCCTGAGTCCTTTTACCAGAGCATTCAACCTATCCCGATCTTCAACCTTCATCACATGGTCTATTGTGCGTCATGGGCTCCGGTGAGCCGCACTCGTCATATACAGGAAATCCCGGTGGACCGCATAGTCGATCGTCACAGAATCACGTGATGGTTGTAAGCCAATCGCTCACCGGTATCAACGTAGCGCTCTCATTCCCATAAGAGCGCACCACTACCCACATAGGGATCCACTGTCCCCAGTAAATTCCTATTAATATTTGCAAAATGAGTAAAAATAAGGATTGTCACAAACAGCATACTTATCCTTAATCACCTTATTAGCAATAAGCTATCTCAAGTTAGATCTATTATGCATCATGGATCACTCACTTACTCCTCTTTTTTCTTCTTTCTGTCAACTCAATTTTGGATCATTTCACTTAATTTTTCACTCTATTATCACTATCTCATCTTCATCTGTTTATTACATCACTACACATACATATACACTTTGTGTGATATAATTTATTACAGTCAAGTGATATTGTGATATATCAACCCATAATTCATCAACACTATAAGATATATTTATGCATGGTAGATAAGGTATTCTCCTATTTTCATAATGATAAATTAATAACAAAAGACAACTGATTTGTATTACCAATATATTTTGCAAATATTAATAGGAATTTACTGGGGACAGTGGATCCCTGTGTGGGTAGTGGTGCGCTCTTATGGGAATGAGAGCGCTACGTTGATACCGGTGAGCGATTGGCTTACAACCATCACGTGATTCTGTGACGATCGACTATGCGGTCCACCGGGATTTCCTGTATATGACGAGTGCGGCTCACCGGAGCCCATGACGCACAATAGACCATGTGATGAAGGTTGAAGATCGGGATAGGTTGAATGCTCTGGTAAAAGGACTCAGGATTGGGTAATCGGGTTCGCCTTGTTAAAGCAATTGCGAAACGCGCACGTCGGCGTTTCCGAGCAGTGCCGACAAGCCCGCTCGTACTGACCACAATTGCAAATAATATGCTCTAACAAACTTATAGAATAGTGTGGATAGGTAGAGAAATGGAAGAGGTAGCAAAGTTATTTAGGCAATGTTAAGTAGGGACCATGTTAATGTCAGATAAGTGCTGCCAAGATTACAGGGCATAGAGAGCACCAAGTGTCTGACACAGGGATCAGCTGATTAACAACAAACGGCAATCAAGCCTATATTAGTATCAATATTCTCAGAGACCAGAATTGACTAGGCAATAGTGGACCACTAGGAATTTAGAGAGCAGAATACAGGTGTGAGGTATAAATCAACCTTATTTGGCCTAATGAATAATATTAATAAGTAAAGGCAAGATTCATTTCATTTAAACGCAGACTGAAAAACCCTGCACAGCTGGTCACTCTGCTTTAATTTGTGATCTCCGCGATATGTGCTAGATCCCTTTTCATAGCCTTTATCCATTAATAAACAGTGGGGCACGGCTCTAGTTGGTACGGATAATATTACACTGAGACTACTTATTAGTACACACATGGTGTGGGACATGTTGACTCCCGTATAAGGGTACGCACAGACCAGCAGTAATATTATATGAACCGGCTGGAAGTGTGCAACCCGCCATAACACAGATACGTTTATTACGGGAAACAACAAATAGACAGGACGTTCCCTCTGTATAATTTGAACGGGATCTTAGTGAAATTTCTATATCCATTGTAGTTCCAGTCATCAAGTTTTAAGCTGGCAGTACCGCTAATTACAGAGCCTGCAGTCTGAATATATACATCTATATATTAGGGTGCCACCAAACAATTGGCATAAGTACAAGTGGCTACTAATAAATTTCAAATATATGTGTTGTGTATTGTTAGACATAGAGCCCGCAGCATGAACCTATATATCTCCAATCAATTGATACAGACATGAATCCCCTCTAATAAACTTGAAGTATACATAACAAACGACAAGACAGGTCCACTGCTTATGACTTGAACTCTCTTTCATACAGGGTGTAGCAATCACTGTATATAGGACTATAACCGGGGATATTCTTTTTAAACCCCATATTTCAAACATTGTTATTGGGATATAGTCTCCCACCATATCCAGTGGTGGACAATATTTAGTCTGTGTGATTGTGGATCACATCTCGTATATAATAAACAATATGATATTAATGGGGAATCTGGATGTGACAGAACTGTGACAATTACATATAATTAAATATCTACATTCACAATTTTCCACTGGATTTGTCTAAAAAAGAAAACAATGGACCATTCTGCCTAATTGACGGGACCTATTTTTACACATAATCACTGAAATCGTAGACATTCAGGTTTTGATATTAATGCTAACTGTGACAACCAGTTGTGCTCTTATTACACATGTATGATAATGCGAGAGTGCTACAGGGTTTGTTGTCAGCAGTACAAGGTCCAAACAACCACATTGATGAGGGCTTATAATATTTAATGCCATATACAGTTACCATGTATTACTCATGATCCACAAAACTAATATGTAATTAATTGAGCAGATAAATCAGGCATTGTGAATCAGTTTTTATTTATTCATTTGCATTTGTGAATTAATTCATGGAATTTACATAAATTTGCACACATTTTTTCACACTTATGTTTCTCAATTGCAATATTTTAAAATGGTACTAATAAAAGTTATTTTTTATGAAACTTGTTATTCATAATAAATGAAAATAAATTCCTTTTCTTCTCTATAAGTGCGCCAACAAAGAGACAATCTTTCCCTGTCCGGTGTTGTTCTGTAATTTATTGTCTATGGCAGCACCCCCTATGATGAATGGTGATACAACTTCCTTATAATCATAAAATTGGGGAAAATTTCATTCCAATTAAAAATGTCAAAATTATTCTAGTGCAGAGGACATCCCTGTCCCCCATTTCCCTTACATATACAGATTGAACCCAGAGCTGACTGAAAAGTTACAGGCGTGCTCCCACCCGAGCGGACTCCCGCAAGGCAGCCCCAGCGTCATGCTGAAGATTTTGCAGAAGCAGTGGTTGATTTCTGCTCCTGTGATCCTGGGGACGCTGTGGACTTTTTTCCTCTTCCCCTCCCTCTACCTGCAAAGAAAGGGGAACCTTTACCCTTTTTGTATCTGTTGGGCTGAAAGGACTGCATCTGAGAGTGATGTGTCTTTTTCGCGGGTGCAGGAGCATAAGGCAAGAATGTCGACATACCAGCGGTAGCCGCAGAGACTAAAGCATCCAGCCCATCTCCAAACAAGGCCTCACCTTTATACAGGAGAGCATCCATATTTCTTTTGGAATCTGCGTCAGCATTCCATTGGCAAATCCACAACGCCCTCTGAGCTGAGACAGCCATGGTAGCGGCTTTTGAACCCAAGAGCCCAATATCTTTCATGGCCTCTAGCATGTATGCAGCAGCATCTTTGATATGAATTAACATTAGGAGTATCTTGTCTCTATCTATCGTGTCAATTTCAGATGACAAGTTGTCTGACCATTTTTCGATAGCACTACTCACCCACGCGCAAGCAATGGTGGGTCTGAGTAGCTTACCATTGGCCACATAAATAGATTATAACGTAGTCTCCAACTTGCGGTCTGCCGGCTCCTTTAGTGAAGCCGTCCCAGGCGCAGGGAGAATCATCTTTTTAGTTAATCGTGACAGGCACTGTCTAAAACGGGGGGTGACTCCCACCTTTTACTGTCCTCTGCCGGGAAAGGATAAGCAGCCTGAATTCTTTTGGGAATCTGAAATTTCTTTTCAGGGTTTGCCCAAACTCTCTCAAAGAGAGTATTTAGCTCGTGAGAAGGAGGGAAAGTTACATTAATTTTCTTTTCCTTATAAAAATAAGCCTTCTCCTAAGGTAAAGGAGGGGCTTCCGTAACTTCTAAGACCTCCGTTATAGCAACAATCATATATTGAATGCTTTTTGCCAATTTAGGATTTATTCCCCTGGAATCACTAGTGTCGAAGCAGGAATCAGTCCGTGTCGGTATCAGTTTGTACTATTTGTGCAAATGGCCTCTTATGTGTGCCAGAGGGGTCCCCTGTGGATGAAAAGGCAGAACTATGAAAAATCACATCTTCCACTGATTTTCTCCAGTTTTCTGCATGAGACTCAGACTTATCCAATCTCTTACTGATATGATTCACACTATCACGTAATTCTTTCACCCATTCAGGCTCGTGGTGTGCCGGCAGCGCCACCACATTACAACTCTGTGTCCCTAAAATGGCTCCCTCAGGGGAAGAGCTCCCTGCCTCAGACATGTCACACACGTGCACAATCGCACCACAGACACTCCGGGGCTTAATGGGGACAGACCCACAGTAAAATCTGTCAGAAAGACACAGGATTTTGCCAGTTCAGAACTCGCTAGTTATATAATCCCTGTGTAACACAAAATGACCACAAACCTGTAGCACTTTTATAATGACAAATTCACCATACAGCACCAATTTATACTGTGCCCCCCCTGTTTTGCACCCTGGTACTTGGTTCAGAAATGGAGGAGGACCAGCGTTCTTCTCTGCAGCTTGCTAGGAGAAAAAATGGCGCTGAGCAGTGTGCTGGCTGACTGAGGAGGAAGCCCCGCCCCCGTAATGGCGCATTTCCCCTCAGACTTTTCAATACTATTTTTTATATTGGCGGGGGTAGGACTGTGCCTCAGCAACTTATGTCCCCTTGTTAGCCGGTTTTCAGTAGGTTCATGCTGCCCAGGGCGCCCCCCCCGCGCCCTGCACTTTGCTGTGCCTGTGTTGATTGGTAGCATGGCGCGCAGCGTTCCCGCCCGCTGCGCGGTACCTTTTAGCCATCACGATGACTGAAGATCCTCTTCTGTACACTCACCTGTCTTCTGACTTCTGGCTCTGTAAGGGTGGTGATGGCGGGCTGTGGGAGTGAGCGCATAGCCGCAGCTAGTGTTCAGTACCCTTCAGGAGCTAATGGTGTCCTGTCAGCCAGAAGCAGAGCCATGAAACTATTCAGGAAGTTGGTTCCTACTTCTGCCCCCTAAGTCCCACGAAGCAGGGAGACTTGCCAGCAGTCCTCCCCGAAAATAAAAAACCTAACATAAAGTCTTTCAGAGAAACTCAGTAGAGCTCCCTTGGAGTGCATCCAGTCTGCCTGGGCACATTTTCTAAACTGAGTTCTGGATGAGGGGCATAGAGGGAGGAGCCAGTTCACACTTTGAAAAAGTCTTAAAGTGCCCATGGCTCCTGCAGAACCTTCTATACCCCATGGTACTGAAGTGGACCCCAGCATCCTCTAGGACGTATGAGAAAACACATCTAAATGTGCAAATTACTGTGTTTAGCAAAAAATCTTATTCAGCATAAACTTCCTAGAAAGGCCATATGGAAATGGAGGGAATCTTAGTGTAGATCCGCTGTAGCTTTACTTGAAGGACCTAAGTCTTTTATCACATATGTTATCTTCCTTATGATTAGCCAAGATAGTCACCATATAATAAAGAGCAGTCCCTTGTGGGTTATAACACTCTACAGATGCAGTTTTTGTGACTCCACTTAGGGCAAATATCACCAGCCTCCTGTCTCACCCGAGAACTGGGGTATGAGCTCACAACAGTGGGACCCACAGTGGCAAATACAGCAACTTCACCCAATGCATTTCATCTCATTATGAGACTTCATCAGGGGTATACCAATACCGGTTGAACAACATATCTTACTGCTGTCTTATTCATCTACAACAGTACAAACAAGGATTGTATCTAACTGATTTTAAGCAAGTTTTAAAATCAATTTGAGTGACCTTTTAGTATTCGCTATATTTGGTTACTAACAGGAGATCTACTGAGAGGAGCTGCCCTTCCATTTGTTCAAATTGTCTTAACTTCATTAGATCAATTTAGCGCAGGATAAAGGTATATTGTATTGGCTTTATATATATATATATATATATATATATAAACGTGGTGATGTGGGCGGCACTCCAAACAGACTTCGCAGCGTAGGTAAACAAAACTTTATTAGGCCAAATAAAGTTTTGTTTACCTACGCTGCGAAGTCTGTTTGGAGTGCCGCCCACATCACCACGTTTGTCTATTCGGGACTCTGTGTCCCTGACCGGGAGGGCACCACAGCAGTTGTCTACATTTGGAGTGGAGTGCCGGGCTGTTCCTGTTTGTTTTATATATATATATATATATATATAATATTTATATACCAGTCACTTCACAATACTTGCATAGTACAGGGAACTGATGCGGCACACTCAGAGCTTGAAAAAACACACATCTACAGCAACATGAATGATCAACGTTGTTTACACCTCTATTGGGTTTGAGCTAATACAACTGAGATTTCCCTGCCTGAATATACCATGATGTATAGTATTAGCCACTAGGTTCCAAAGGGACCTCATAGCTAACTGTTTTGCACCCACAGAGTATTGAGAGCTATTTAATCCATTTTCTAGTACAGGAATCCTGTTGGCTCCTGCTCAAACTTATAGAAACAGAAGCCTTAGAGAACCTCTGGCAGAAGCCAGCTGGAAAGAGCAATTCCTCCTTCTTTCCTTTGCCAGAGTATTGTTCACCCAGACCTTTGTCTTAACTACACTTATGTCTGAACTGCTTCTGCAGATGACCTGTGTGCCAGATATCTTGCTATCCATGTCACGTTGACTGAGATCTGCCTGCCCTTACTTGCAAGACCTTGATAGTTCTTGTGTGTACTTTGTGCCATCCCATATTATTTATCAGTTTTGGAAGGAAAGTGTTTACTTTCCTTTTGATTTTCCAATTCCTCCTCCTTTTTGCATATGACTCAGTAGATGTGCAAGTTGTTCTACTAGATGTTGTATTCAGTTCTGTTCCGCATTAATTATTGATACCAATATAATTGGTAGTTAGGGTTAATTTTCTAATAATTTTGACCACATTTTATGGTAGCTTATGCCATATTCTGCTTTATCCAAAACAAATATTGACTGCTCCAAATATCCAGTCTGCACTGGTCTAGAATTAACCTTTTATTAAAAATATTATACACATTATATGGGTAGTACCTCTGAGGAATGTTGGTATTGGCTGAATGTTGATTACCACTTAGGAAGGGAATGACTGTTCAACAAATTAACAAATTATTACATGAACAAACCCTTATATTTCTGTTAACAATGAGCATCAGTGACATACTGTATCACATTCTTTCTGCTTGTAGCAGTAGTATTCTGGAACTGGCAGAATCTCAGAACGAGTCATTCTTATAATGGGAAACTGTATTATTGCTTTGCCCGCATAGTGGATTAATATTTAGCTCGAAAGGAGGTGTTTTTGGTCATAAAACTATTTATTAAGTACCATTTCTCTGACCCTGATTCCTCTGAGACAGAACATGTTGTTAGATTTTGTTCTTTATGACAAAGGAATAGCAATTACTGAATGCCAGTGAATTGCCAGAGGAGATGTTTTATCAACATTCAGCACAATTTAATTTACACAAGAGCATATTCACATTTATAAACTATTTTTTCCCCAGTAATCAGATTTTTCCATGCTGTCCTGACGCTCTTGTAACACATGAATGTCATGGCTCTAATCATCCTGCCTAATTATTCTTTGGCAAATCTCCTAACTATTCCGTGTGACTGGAATACTCGTTAGGCTTACCACAGAAGATCTACCAGTGGCCTAATTTCTAGAAGCAGAAAAGTATGTACTCTATGTACTCTTATTATCCCTATACTCACATTGCATCAATTTAGTGATTGTGATAAAATTATCATTTTGTTTTATTTAGTAATTGTAGGTGCACGATCATTTAGATTTAGTCAGACTAACACACTACATTTACAGAATATTTTTCTGGACAATTTTTTGACTTGCCCTCTTATTAACAAAAAATATAAATATTATGGGACCAAATAGCCAGAATTATACTGTATATACAGATTCTAATGCAGTAATCAACTCCAATATTTCAAGTCATGGTGGCGATTCCACTTTAGAGAAAATTGCACACATAAAATTCTATTTACTTTATTTGATTATAAGATATGTATTTTGGTATTCCAAAAAATCCTTTTAAACTTCTATAATTACAAAGCATATGAAATTAAACCTCATTATGAATTGTACTGTGCTCTGGAACATTTAGTGAAAAGAAAAAAATATTTTGTGTTGTCACTAGTTGCAATTGATGTGTTTTAATGAGATGTTAATGTTCTCCTTTTAATATTCTCCTTCAATTTGAAAACCCAGCATAACCTGTATTGGCATAAATTCACTGTCCATGGTGCTGATCTAACTAAGGGCACGCAGTTTTATATGTCATATATACAAACAGTCCCGAATATTTATATTTTGTGTGTGTGTGGGTGTGTGTGTGTGTGTGTGTGTGTGTGTGTGTGTTGCGCGCGCGCTGTTGCCTTATAGGTAATTGTCTGCACTTAGTATAATATTAGGGCAATGGATATTGTCTGAATCAAAATATAATTCATTATAAATAGGCGATGTTACCATAGTGGACAGTATACTGGATATATATAGTAAGGAATAGATATGAAATAAGTCTGAATGTATGAGGTAATGTTTAGCTGATTTAAGAGATTAGGTTTGTGTATGTGTTTATATAGATATACTGTATATTTGTGTTTTACAGCAAGATGGTAAAAAAAATAGTGTAGGGAACAGGTTTATTCTGCTCTAGTCATAAATAAGGCCAGAGAGGTTACAGTAAGATCAAGAGTCATTGTAGAGAAAAGGTATTAGGCCATAAATGATAATAGGTATGTGACAGAGCTCTGTTGGTCATTGGAATTCACAGGTGTGCTTACAGTAGATCAGAATCTACTGGTTTGTCTATTGTCCAGTGAAGGTTAAAAGCTAGGGAGTATAAATTAACTACTATGAAAAGAGATCACATCCATTGATAAAACATTGTGTAACCGACCCCAGGAAAACTTGTCAATACAACAGAACTTTGGATGAAAAGACATTCCAGATTTTACAATACTATACTTGCTTAAGGCAGTGTGGACACCACACTTTTATGACACCATGCCTCCGTGAACAGGACACGACAGCCCAGTTCAATGTTTGTTTTATTACACCTTGGAATCTGACAAACCTATAATTACCTATTCCATTGGAAACTATGAGAATATGATAGTTTGAATTGGTAAAATATGAGATAAAAGGACCAGACTTGTAGTTAGGAGTTAGAAGGAAGAGGGAGAGGGAGAAGAAGAAGGAGAAGGAAGGAAGTCAGTCAGGAGGAGAAGTCATGGAGAACATGCAGAAGGAATGATTCTTGGGATGGCAATCTTTAACTTGCAAGTATACATTTTATGTTAGCAATTGAAACTGTTTGTGAAACTTATGTCATGTTGTTTTATGTTATGTAACGAAGGAAGCATATATAATTATAATTAGTATATATATCACTACTGTGTATATCTTATTCTGTACGATTTGATCTGCCTGTAAATAAAGAATCATATAAAAAGAGCGGTAATATTCAAGCTTGAACTCTCTTTAAGGAATCTTAACTTAATAACTTCATAAGTCATATGTATAAGGACTGCATATATGTATCAGCCAATTAGTTTGTAAGCCTGACATAATATATTTGCAGATATATATGATAAATGCATATTAATTGAAATATATCCATATATTAAATACCATATATGATATATTAAATATTAATATTCATAAATATGATTCCATAAAGCAATATTGGCGACCACGAATTGGACTTGTTATTACTGAATCTGATTATCTGATCTATAATATTTATGAGGAGTAGCAGATGCTATAAGCTGGCTACCAAATCTGCAGAATCACGGTGGGGATGTATCTATGAAAATTTATTACCATTGTGTAATGTCAATTTTGTATTCTGTATAACCTAGGATAAATGTGTTAGTGCAATATACGTTATTTTAACTAACATAATATCTATTAGGAAGCAGCACCAAAGGCTATAAGCCTGCTGGCAAAATACAAGATCACAGTGGAATAGGTTACAAATGAGAATAAAGAATTTAAAGGCCTAGAATAGAAAATGTGCACAGTGGAAAAGAGTATTTCCAAATAAATGTATAAATGTACCAGGTATTAGAGTTTAACCTTAAGACACCGGTCAATCTTAAGGAGAGGATACCTTCAGTACTAAAAACAAAGAATATATAAATTTAGCATTGAAATGTTAAAAATGCAAAAGTTTTCTGTAGCATTTAGAAAAATGCGCAGAACTGCGGCTCTAGAAGCCAAACAGAAATGTAAAGAAGAATCAGGTTCACGTCTTCGTAAGGCGTGCCTGACCATTAATGCAAAAATGCATTCGTTATTTAAGTCCCTTAAACAGAAAAATAAACAGAAAAAGTTTGGGGCAGAAGCGAAAAGCCTGACAGTTTGTAATCAAATTGTCAAGATCTCTGATGAAGAGATAACATCCAGCAAGCAAGCTGAGATAGAAACACCAAACAGGAATAGTGTTGAGGTATGTGAAACTCTGTACACAGAGTCTACAGGAGTCAGAAATGACTTAATCAGTCAAGATCCTAAAATTAAGGAAAGTTACATGTTGCAGGACTGCATCAATGTGCAGCGCATGGAGTCTGCTATGGTCACACAGACCACCAGCAGAACAGCCTCTGTGGTAAAGGAAGAAAGTAGCAATGTGCCGGATGTGTCTATCATCAGACAGCACATTAATGTAAAGGAGGTAGCAGCAATAGGAGATGTCCCCTATACTGTGTCTAGTAAGGGGGAAGATCATTGTAACTCAGATTATGAGTATTCTGCTGAATACACTCTCAGAGTTCCCAATGTAAATGAAGAATTTGTTATGCCCTTAGGCAAAGGTGAATTGTCAGCAGATTTAAACACTGATAGCAGCAGTACAGTGCACACAGGGGTGGGGAAGTTCCCCATGGTGAAAACTCCCATGGCAACCAGAGTTGCAAACCTTGAAATGTATTCACCTGGAAACATGTTTAAAGGGAAAATCCATGAAATTAATTCAGGAATGCATGTTTACAAACAAAGTTCCCAAACTTATGTAACCCCCACAGAGCACTCAGAGACTTCTAGTGATGGTGCAAATGTTTGCATGCTCTCAGAGAGACCACATGCAGAGTGTCATTCTGCAAACCACACACCAATTAACAATGACAAAAAGGATCACCAGGATGAAAATGTTTTTATGCCCTGGTGCCATAACCATTTTATTACAGGTGTGGAAAGACAGAAAGCCCTGGGACCTGCAATACATATTTGGCAAAGTTTAACAAGTTTCTCTCCCCACAAAAGTAGGTTTTTTCAGAAGCTCCAAGATTCTTCCAAACTAAGGAGCCACACCAAGCAGCAAACGCTATGGTTAAAGACAGTCTGGGACCAGGCTGCATCACAAGGGAGTATGGTCACAAGTGAATACGGTAGTATCATTCCTTTACTTGTTAGATCCAATGAAGCCATTGTTTGCTTTGATGTTCAAACAGCCACAGTTTCCAAATTAAACCTGCATCATATCTGCAGCGACAATTGTGCTGTCATTGACACACAATGTGACAGGAAAGATTGGCACAGGCCAGAAACAATTGTTTGTTTGTTATTCAATCGTTAAAAGACACATTTGTAAATTCTGTACCTGATAACATGCAGCAGATAGGACAGAATGCATAGCAAGCTATGTTAAATCACTGTATAAATATCTGTGATAGTCATTGTATGTATTTTTGTTTGATTCATAGTAATCCTGGCAACCTGTATACAGAATGGTGCAAGACTCCAAAAAGACTCCAATTTACAAGGGAAAAGGTCTTCATTAACCCTTTCATCGCTGCTATCCAGCAAAATCTACATAGCATCCCTAAAGACTGATATATGGACAAATCCTCAAGGAGTTTTCCAGTTTCACAAGAAAGGGGAAGGTTTTCATTAACCCTTTCATCACAAGTAATCATTACTTGTCTTTCAAACTACATGTACACTCCCACAACAGTGTACAGCACATCTCATCACTGTGATTATACAGAACTGTCTCATCCCTTCATATACCTTAATCACATATATGTAAACATTTGTCTGAGATATATTTTATATCATTGCATATATACCTTGTAAATATTTTATGTTTTTTTTATATATTACACAATAGATACTACCTATGCTTCCTTCGTAAAAGCTTCAAAAGTAATTAAATATCTAATACAGGATGGTATACCACGTTATAACAAATTGGGCCGAGATTATTAAGTGGGATGAATAATTCTCTTAATAAAGACTGTCACAAGTCTAAGATAATTATTTGTAGCATAACAGGGTCACTGTATATGCACATGGCTGCATATAAAATAATATTGGATGGAATTAGATATATTTAAAGCCATTCCTAAATGATATTTAATATCTGTTTGAAGCAAAATTATATTCATTTATTGTATTGATAGGATGTTACTATATACACATCAAAAGCATTTTAAATAATTATTAGTCAAAATATAGGTAGGATAGAAAACGCCTTTATATGGGTTAAACTGGTATAAGTTTATGTAAGATTGAGATGTATAAATAGGTACAAGGTAGAATAAGGAGATTTAAGACTGCATGGTAATTTATTCAGTGAGGAAATACAGAACAGAGTAGGTGTACTACTCACAGCCATTTGTGGTACTATTGCCCGAAGACAATTAAGACCTACTATTAACAAGCAAGGAAAGAAAGAAAGAAAGAAAAAAAAAAAAAAAAAAAAAGACTGTTTCATATATGCCTGTTCTATTCAAAATCACAACCTGTTTGTGCAAAAGCAATATGGACACTGGTCACAACTGCGGCATTGGATAAACGCAAAGGAAACAGAACTGCTAAAGACTGTATAAAGACTATTACTATTACTGAGGGTCGTCACAAGTACTGAATGTTCAAGACACAGCACTCGACGTACACAGCCCTCTGCCTCAAACAGCGAAATGGCAAGCAAAGGAGCAGCTGCTACGAAGAATTCTACTTCTAGTAATGGTGCAAATGTTGCAAACGCAAGGCCATAATGCAAACGCAAGGCATCTCCAATTGCAAGCAAACCACGCAGATGACAGTCTTATCCCAGTAAATTGCTACATACAAGAACAGCAAAAATGTCCAAACGTACTGATCCAGATACAGAAAAAAGGTCTACAATTGGGCTATGGTATTCCAAATGTCTGTAGAAATTAGTTTTCCTCATGAATACTGAATAAAAACCTCAGTTTTGTCTGCTTTAGTTAAAAAGTAGAATAAGGTTAGGTAAGCTAAGAATTTTTAGAGATTTTTAAAATCATAATGGTTATTATTATTACACTTATGGTATATATTATGGTTACAACGAAAGTTATGTTTGAAGGAATATTTTGAAATGTATTTGGAAGCAATTACGCTAGTTTAATGTGTGGCCAATCAAAAGAATTTCTCATGGCCACAAGGGGGCGACTGTTGCCTTATAGGTAATTGTCTGCACTTAGTATAATATTAGGGCAATGGATATTGTCTGAATCAAAATATAATTCATTATAAATAGGCGATGTTACCATAGTGGACAGTATACTGGATATATATAGTAAGGAATAGATATGAAATAAGTCTGAATGTATGAGGTAATGTTTAGCTGATTTAAGAGATTAGGTTTGTGTATGTGTTTATATAGATATACTGTATATTTGTGTTTTACAGCAAGATGGTAAAAAAAATAGTGTAGGGAACAGGTTTATTCTGCTCTAGTCATAAATAAGGCCAGAGAGGTTACAGTAAGATCAAGAGTCATTGTAGAGAAAAGGTATTAGGCCATAAATGATAATAGGTATGTGACAGAGCTCTGTTGGTCATTGGAATTCACAGGTGTGCTTACAGTAGATCAGAATCTACTGGTTTGTCTATTGTCCAGTGAAGGTTAAAAGCTAGGGAGTATAAATTAACTACTATGAAAAGAGATCACATCCATTGATAAAACATTGTGTAACCGACCCCAGGAAAACTTGTCAATACAACAGAACTTTGGATGAAAAGACATTCCAGATTTTACAATACTATACTTGCTTAAGGCAGTGTGGACACCACACTTTTATGACACCATGCCTCCGTGAACAGGACACGACAGCCCAGTTCAATGTTTGTTTTATTACACCTTGGAATCTGACAAACCTATAATTACCTATTCCATTGGAAACTATGAGAATATGATAGTTTGAATTGGTAAAATATGAGATAAAAGGACCAGACTTGTAGTTAGGAGTTAGAAGGAAGAGGGAGAGGGAGAAGAAGAAGGAGAAGGAAGGAAGTCAGTCAGGAGGAGAAGTCATGGAGAACATGCAGAAGGAATGATTCTTGGGATGGCAATCTTTAACTTGCAAGTATACATTTTATGTTAGCAATTGAAACTGTTTGTGAAACTTATGTCATGTTGTTTTATGTTATGTAACGAAGGAAGCATATATAATTATAATTAGTATATATATCACTACTGTGTATATCTTATTCTGTACGATTTGATCTGCCTGTAAATAAAGAATCATATAAAAAGAGCGGTAATATTCAAGCTTGAACTCTCTTTAAGGAATCTTAACTTAATAACTTCATAAGTCATATGTATAAGGACTGCATATATGTATCAGCCAATTAGTTTGTAAGCCTGACATAATATATTTGCAGATATATATGATAAATGCATATTAATTGAAATATATCCATATATTAAATACCATATATGATATATTAAATATTAATATTCATAAATATGATTCCATAAAGCAATAGCGCGCATCCTGAAAGTATTCACGGTACTTTACTTTTTCCACATTTTGTTATGTTACAGCCTTATTCTAAAATGGAATAAATTAATTTTTTCCTTCAAAATTCGACACACAAGGGGGGTCATTCCGAGTTGATCGCTCGCTGCCGATTTTCGCAGCACAGTGATCAGGCTAAAAATCAGCATTTGTGTGCATGCGTATGGATCGCAAAGTGCACGCGCGTCGTATGGGTGCAAACCCCGTTGTGGTCGTGCTCAGGTTCTAGCAAAGTTTTTCTTCGCACTGATGGCCGCACGAAGATTGACAGGAAGGGGGCGTTTCTGGGTGTCAACTGACCATTTTCAGGGAGTGTTTGTAAAAATGCAGACGTGGCTGGGCGTTCGCTGGGCGGGTGTATGACGTCAAACCCGGACACGAATAGGCTGAAGTGATCGCAAGCGCTGAGTAGCTTCAGAGCTACTCTGAAACTGCACAAACCTTTTTTGCAGAGCTCGGCTGCATAAGCATTCACACTTCTGCTAAGTTAAAATACACTCCCCAGTGGGCGGCTGCATAGCGTTTGCACGGCTGCTAAAACTAGCTAGCGAGCGATCAACTCGGAATGACCCCCAATAGCCCATAATGGGGTAAATTTACTAAGATGGGAGTTCTATTTAAGATGGGATGTTGCCCATAGCAACCAATCAGATTTCAGGTATTATCTTGTAGAAGGTGCTAGATAAATGAGAAGTAGAATCTGATTGGTTGCTATGGGCAACATCCAATCTTAAATAGAACTCCCATCTTAGTAAATTTGCCCCAATGACAACGTAAAAAAAGTTTTTGAGATTTTTGCAAATTTATTAAAAATAAAAAACTAAGAAATCCCATGTACATAAGTATTCACAGCCTTTGCTCAGTACTTGTTGATGCACTTTTGGCAGCAATTACAGCCTCAAGTATTTTTGAATTTGATGCCACAAACTTGGCATACAAGTTTCGCCCATTCCTCTTTGCAGCACCTCTCAAGCTCCATTAGGTAGGATGGGAGGCGTTGGTGCACAGCCATTTTCAGATTTCTCCAGAGATGTTCAGTCAGATTCAAGTCTGGGCTCTGGCTGGGCCACTCAAGGACATTCACAGAGTTGTCCTGAAGCCACTCCTTTGATACCTTGGCTGATGTGCTTACGGTCGTTGTCCTGCTGAAAGATAAACCGTCGCCCCAGTCTGAGGTCAAGAGTGCTCTGGAGCAGGTTTTCATCTAGGATGACTCTGTACATTGCTACATTCATCTTTCCCTCTATCCTGACTAGTCTCCCAGTTCCTGACACTGATAAATATCCCCACGGCATGATGCTGCCACCACCATGCTTTATTGTAGGGATGGTATTGGCCTGGTGATGAGCGAAGCCTGGTTTCCTCCAAACATGATGCCTGGCATTCACGCCAAAGAGTTTAATCTTGGTCTCATCAGACCAGAGAATTTTGTTTCTCATGGTCTGAGAGTCCTTCAGATGCATTTTGGTAAACACCAAGTGGGCTGCCATGTGCTTTTACTAAGGCGTGGCTTCCGTCTGGCCACTATACTGTACAGGCCTGATTGGTGGATTGCTGCAGAGATGGTTGTCCTTCTGGAAGGTTCTCCTCTCTCTCCACAGAGGAATGCTGTAGCTCTGACAGAGTGACCATTGGTTTCTTGGTCACCTCCCTGACTAGGGCCCTTCTCCCCCGATCACTCAGTGTAGACGGCCAGCAAGCTCTAAGAAGAGTCCTGGTGGTTTCCGAACTTCTTTCATTTACGGCTGATGGAGGCAACTGAGCTCACTGGGACCTTCAAAGCAGCAGTTATTTTTCTGTACCTTTCCCCAGATTTGTGCCTCGAGATACTGTAATCCTATCTCAGAGGTCTACAGACAATTCCTTTGACTTCATACTTAGTTTATGCTTAGATGTGCACTGTCAAGTGTGGGACCTTATATAGACAGGTGTGTGCCTTTCCAAATCATTTCCAATCAACTTAATTTACCACAGGTGAAGTCCAATTAAGATGTAGGAACATCTCAAGGATGATCAGTGGAAACAGGATGCACATGAGTTCAATTTTGAGCTTCATGGCAAAAGCTGTGAATACTTATGTACATGTGATTTCTTAGTTTTTTATTTGTAATAAATTTGCAAAATCTCAAAAAAACTTTTTCCACGATGTCATTATGGGGTATTGTGTGTAAAATTTAAAGGAAAAAATAATAATTTATTCCATTTTGGAATAAGACTGCAACATCACAAAATGTGGAAAAACTGAAGCGATGTGAATACTTTCCGGATGCACTGTGTATGTATATATATATATATATATATATATATATATATATATACACACACACAATGTCCTTGTGATCCGGCTCTCCTTTAGGTGTGATTGCTGCACCGGGTGCCTCCGTAATAAGTAAATCATATATACAGCAGCCGCGGCACTCCTGGTGTCTGACTTAAAAGAAGACTCTTGTGCAGGCAGGTATAAAGTGACAACGTTTCAATGACTTTTATTTAGTAATTTTCCTCAGGTCTAAGCAACAAACAAACACATCTTACCTTATAAAGCCTCTAATCACTCTGTGTGAACAAACGCCTGCGGGCAGCGGGACACCGCCCGCCCCGTCCAGCTGACCGGAAGTGATGATGCAACGCGTCACTTGCCCCGGCCGTGCTCCCCATCACCATGCCAACAGTGTAAACAACTACGGAGAAGCTGCAGAGAAAAAACATTCAAACAAATATCGGCATCAGATGATGCCAAAGCACTGTACCGCCATGATCAACATACATACATGTGGCAATAAACATAACACATCCCCACAGATCCCATGTATCACATGTATCAAATCCCCACAGATGCTGTAAAACATTAGTTAGCAACATAATGACGGAAACAACATGGACATATAACCTGTATAGAAAGCAGCATATTGTGCATAGCTTATCATTATCCTAATATATCAACATAACAAAATAGACAAATGAAATACTAAGTACATGCCATGCATTACCATTGTACTATGCTACTGGAAGCAAGCAACACACACTGCATTCTAGGGCTGCCTAGTGACAGACTATCTTATAGGAAACAATTAAAACCATGGGACTCGTTAAGTCCCCGTGGGTGGACAGTGTCCAAACGGTATATCCACCGTGCCTCTAACCTAAGAAGTTTCGCCGCCCGGTCACCGCCCCGAATAGAGGCTGGCACATGATCAATCATGCGATATCTCAACGTGGTTAATGAGTGGCGTTGGAGTGCAAAGTGCCTGGCGACCGGTTGCTCGCTAGTGCCTTTGTTAATGGCCAATTTGATGGCAGACCTGTGGGCTGCCATCCGTTCTTTAAACATCCGTTGGGTCTTACCTACGTAGGACAGCCCACAGGGGCACATCAACTGGTACACCACAAAACGGGATCCACAGGTTAAAGTATGAAATATAAACAATGTTTTCCCTGAGTGGGGGTGCTGAAAAGTGTCACCCGCTATCATATACTGGCAAGTTGTACAGGTACAACGGACACACCCCCTGTGTCTGCCTACAGTGGGGTTGGTAGTAGTGGTGCACTGTGTCACATCCGTTTTAACTAGGATGTCCCTGATATTCTTGCTGCGATTATAACAAGACATTAATTTAGTATTGTGTAAGTGAAGCTCCGGGTCACCATGCACTATGGGCCATAATTGTTTGGATATCTGGTTAATACCAGTACTAGCTGCATGATATTGTGTCACCCAAGGGATGATTTGGTTAGAATCTCTGCGCACCTGTGATGGACCAATAAGTGTCGCTCTGTCAATATTAAGGGCTTTTTGCTTAGCCTCCTGTAGCAACTGGATGGGGTACCCTCGTTCAATAAACTGCATAATCATTGCATCCATTTGTGTCAATGCTTTAATTAGATCAGATGTAATGCGTCTGATGCGAAGGAGCTGGGAAAAAGGTAACCCCCGCTTAAGTGGTTGAGGATGGGAACTATTGTAATGCAAAACATTATTTTTATCAGTAGGTTTATGATAAAGAGAAGTCAAAATACGCCCCTGATGAATGGATATTTCCACATCCAAGTAATTAATCAATTGATCACTGATAGTATATGTCAATTTGATTGGATGCTGCTTAGCGTTGTGCGCTAGGATAACAGATTCAAGCTGTGATTGGGAACCCTGCCAGATCAATAACAGATCGTCGATGTAACGGCAGTAAAACAAAATACTACCAGCTACCTCAGGATCTGTGAAAAATATTTGTTCCTCTATCTCGAACATAAAAATGTTCGAGTATGAGGGGGCCACAGAGGACCCCATGGCACACCCCTTACGCTGCAAATAGATATGCCCATCATAAAGAAAAAAAAATTCTAGCATCATCTGCAATAATTCCATGCATAGCTGTACATCAGGACCCTGATACTTGACATGGTTGGTGAGAAACCGCTCTGCTGCTGCCAAACCCAGGTCATGGGGGATGACTGTATATAAATTCTGTACATCTATACTACATAGCAGCACGTTGGCCTCAAAGATGGGCAACTGCTGCAGTTTGCACAAAAGTGTAGTGGTGTCAAGCAGAAAACGGGGGTGTGATTGTATGCACGGCTGCATGATAGAATCTAAATATAATGCAACGGGTTGAAATAGAGAAGCCCAAGCTGAGATTATGGGGCGTCCTGGGGGGTTATGCAAGGATTTATGTATTTTGGGGGTTGTATATAGTATCGGTATAACCGGATGAGCAGGGATGAGTGCATCACGAATGGTACTAGTGATTTTACCATCCTGTACCGCTAGCTCTAAAGTCCTCGTGAGTTGTTCTTTGAATTCACCGACAGTAAGTGTCCGAGTCTTGCAATTGACGCTCTATTTCAGTTTTGTAGTCCTGTAGATTTTGGATAACGAGCATAGGCATGCGCAGAACATTTTATTAGGGGGTGCACCGTCGGACGGGTGTGTTTGGCACCACCTACTGGGCGTGTCTAGCACCACCTTTTGGGAGTGTCTAGCACCGCCTATTGGCACTCAAAGCAATATAAACATATGCCCCCAGCGGTGCACCTTACTCAATACCCCCAGCGGTGCCAGATACACACTTGCTCCCAGCGGTGCCAGATACATACTTGCCCCCAGCGGTGCCAGATACATACTTGCCCCCAGCGGTGCCAGATACACACTTGCCCCCAGCGGTGTCAGATACACACTTGCCCCCAGCGGTGCCAGATACACACTTGCCCCCAGCAGTGCCAGATACATATGCCCCCATTCGTACTCACCCTCCTCTGTTGCCAGTGCCGCTGATTTCCGTCTCTGCCACTGAGTGGAGGAGAGCGCAGTGCGCGTCTTTCCTGTGCCTCACTTCACTGAGTCCCTGGCTGTCTCCTGCGGCCATTTGAAATATGGCGCCGGCTTGTGAGCCAGTCAAGAGCCAGTCTGCGAGCTCTGATTGGCTGACAGCCGAAAGACATTGTAAATGACTGCCGGAGACGGGGACACACAGTGAGGGGCAGGAGAGATGCGCACAGCGCTCTCCTCCCTTCAAGTTCAGCATCAGACTGAGATGGGAATCGGCGGCAGCAACAGGCGTGTGGGGGTGCCGGACATTAGGGGGTGCCTGTGCGCACCAGGCACCCCCCCTGCGCATGCCTATGATAACGAGGGCTCCCCCTTTATCCGCCGGGCGGAATATAAGATTTTGTTGCATAGATAAATGCCGCAAAGCCTCACTCTCTGCTTTTGTCAAGTTGTGATGTATCTGTGTATTTTTTGCCAAATATACATTAGATTGTTCATCTAAAAGACGAGTAAAAGTCTTAATTGAAGCATTGTGCGACTGCGGCTCAAACTTGGATCTGGGAAGGATTTTCTGTAATTTTGCTGGTATTTCAGAACATTGCACAGTGGTTGGCTGTTTATGGAAGAATTCTTTTAACTTGAGTTGACGCTGTAGGCGGTACTTTTCAATCTGCCACTCAAATGGGTCTTGCTTGCGTGCTGGAACAAAGGACAATCCTCTGTTGGCATGGTGATGGGGAGCACGGGCGGTGCAAGTGACGCGGCGCATCGTCACTTCCGGTCAGCTGGACGGGGTGGGCGGTGTACCGCTGCCCGCAGGCGTTTGTTCACACAGGGTGATTAGAGGCTTTATAAGGTAAGATGTGTTTGTTTGTTGCTTAGACCTGAGGAAAATGACTAAATAAAAGTAATTGAAACGTTGTCACTTTATACCTGCCTGCACAAGAGTCTTCTTTTAAGTCAGACACCAGGAGTGCCGTGGCTGCTGTATATATATATATACTGTATATATAATAGTACAACTCAGCCGGCACTCAGCTTCAGAGGACAGTGTGCCCCGGTGCCATAATCCAAAAAATGTACACAGCTCCAACAGTGGACAATGAGGCACTCAAGAGGCTTGATATAAGCAATAAGCTGTATTGACACGAAGCAACGGTATGCCTTGAGGAAGGGGCTCTGCCCCGAAACGTTGCTTCGTGTCAATACAGCTTATTGCTTATATCAAGCCTCTTGAGTGCCTCATTGTCCACTGTTGGAGCTGTATATATATATATATATATATACCAACAAATCTAAAACCACAGCACTCACCACCCCAGAAGCGGGGTGCAGTGTCTGCACTTACCACTCATAGGGTGGGGTGCATGTAGCCCATGGCCACCTACTTAAAAATATACAAACAGAAAGTTCAGCACTCACCAAAGCAAGCTCACTTATTTTCATAACATCAATAAATAAATGATGGGGCCGGTTTAGTTAGTGAATTGGCCAATGCACGGAAGCCTGCAAACCGCTCGCCAAGGTACCCCATCTGGATGATAAATTACTAAAGAACAGCTGACTCAGGTTTAAGATAATTGGGCTTGCATAGGGGTGCATGAACAAAGCTTGTGGCCACAGTTAATGCACCCCTATGCAAGCCCAATTATCTTAAACCTGAGTCAGCTGTTCTTTAGTAATTTATCAGCCAGTGTCAGGTGACTAGTGTACCTTTAAAAGCCATGGGGTATTTGGCAGATACACAGTAAACCAAGTGGGCATATTTGCAGTTATATTATGTGTGATACAGTTGCTAGGTTTTATTTTTTGAGACTCTGTGATAGTGTAGGACCTGCATGAAGATGGGGTACCTTGGCGAGCGGTTTGCAGGCTTCCGTGCATTGGCCAATTCACTAACTAAACCCCCATCATTTATTTATTGATGTTGTGAAAATAAGTGAGCTTGCTTTGGTGAGTGCTGAACTTTCTGTTTGTATATTTTTAAGTATTTATATATATATATATATATATGTATTTATATACTGTAATACTTCAATGTCAGTCAGCACTCAAGTAATGCAGAAAAAGGGCTCCAGATGCACAAATAGTGCTATAAATAATTGTGCATACAAACGGTACTCGGGAGACTTCTCATATAAGTGAACATGCTGTATTCAAATGTTTTCGGGGACACAACACCCTTCTTGTCTTGTCCATTGTCCTGAGAAGGGGCTATCTTCCCTGAAAACCTTTGAATACAGCCTGTTTGCCTACATGAGAAGTCTCCTCAGTGCCATTTGTATAGAAGTGTTAATAGTTTATATTTATCAATTAACAAAATGCAAAGTGAATGAACAGAAGAGAAATCTAAATCAAATCAATATTTGTTGTGACCACCCATTGCCTTCAAAACAGCATAAATTCTTCTAGGTACACTTGCACACAGTTTTTTTTAAGGAACTTGGCAGGGAAGTTGTTAGAAACATCTTGAAGAACTAACCACAGCTCTACTGTGTATATAGACTTGCTCAAATCCTTTTGTCTCTTCATGTTATCCAAGACAGACTCGATGATGTTGCGATCAGGGCTCTGTGTCATCACTTCCAGGACTCCTTGTTCTTCTTTATGCCGAAGATAGTTCTTAATGACATTAATTGTATGTTTGGGGTTGTCCGGCTGCAGAATAAATTTGGGGCCAAACAGATGCCTCCCTGATGGTATTGCATGAAGGATAAGTACCTGCCTGTATTTCTCAGCATTGAGGACACCATTCGTCTGTTACGGCGAAATATTTCAATTTTGACTCAGCAGTCCAGAGCACCTGCTAACATTTTTCTGCACCCCAGTTCCTATTTTTTGTGCATAGTTGAGTCGCTTGGTCTTGTTTTTTTGGACACAATTCTTCCATGAAAACAACTTCTGGCCAGACTTCTTTGAATAGTAGATTGGTGTACCTGGGTCCCACTGGTTTCTGCCCGTTGTGAGCTGATGGCACTGCCGGACTTCTTCAAATTTCAAAGAGTAAGCATGATGTGTCTTTTATCTGATGCACCAAGTTTCCTTGACCGACCACTACATCTATGGTCATCAACATTTGCGGGTTTTGTGCTTCTTAAAAAAATCTTGAACAGCACATCATGAAACCCCAGTCTGCTTTGAAATCATTGCCTGGGAGAGACCATGCTGATGCAGTATTTCTATATTGTGTCCTCCAGGAGTGCTCTGTCTGACAAGATGCTGGTGTGTCCATCCTTCAAGGGGATGCTGTGTCCCTCCAGGAGTGCTCTGTTAATCTAGGTGTGCTTTGTCCCAGTGTAAACAAAATAAAAGCTAAAAATATAATTGAAAAAATTTATATTTTTTTGTTCTATACTCCAGTGTACTATACTATTATTTTTCTGTGGCAGTGCCAGTCAGACCGCAGTATTTCATACAGGTATTGCGTGACACTGTAGGTGAAAGTGAACCACAGTGTTATAATAGGAGTTTGGTACCTACCGGTAAATCCTTTTCTCGTAGTCCGTAGAGGATGCTGGGGTCCACATTAGTACCATGGGGTATAGACGGGTCCACTAGGAGCCATTGGCACTTTAAGAGTTTAAGAGTGGCTCCTCCCTCTATGGCTCCTCCCTCTATGCCCCTCCTGCCAGACTCAGTCTAGAAACTGTGCCTGAGG
The DNA here is from genome assembly GCF_028390025.1 of Pseudophryne corroboree. Lineage (NCBI taxonomy): Eukaryota > Metazoa > Chordata > Amphibia > Anura > Myobatrachidae > Pseudophryne > Pseudophryne corroboree. The sequence continues at coordinate 527,427,739 of NC_086444.1, read as the reverse complement.
AGACGACATACTTCGAGAGAAGGACTTAACACAGATAGTGGTGAGATTCATACCAGCTCACACATACAAGGCATGTCAAGACAACTAGCTTGAACTAATCAGCAATGGCTGAAACATTACTTACCAAGTAACAATGCAGTACTCAACTAAACAAAGTGGTACTGAACCAAATAACAACAGCAGGAAAGCAAAGCGCTGGGCGGGCGCCCAGCATCCTCTACGAACTACGAGAAAAGGATTTACCGGTAGGTACCAAAATCCTATTTTCTCTTACGTCCTAGAGGATGCTAGGGTCCACATTAGTACCATGGGGATGTACCAAAGCTCCCAGAATGGGAGGGAAAGAGCGGAGGGTCCCTTCAGAACTGATTGACTGAACTTCAGATCATCAGAGGCCAAAGTATCAAACTTGTAGAACTTTGCAAACGTGTTCGACCCCGACCAAGTTGCAGCTCGAAAAAGTTGAACTGCCGAAACACCCCGGGCAGCCGCCCAGGAAGAACCCACATTACGCGTGGAGTGGGCCTTAACAGATTTAGGACACGGCTGTCCTGCCGTAGAATAGGCATGCTGGATAGTGAACCTAATCCAGCGAGAAATAGACTGCTTAGTAGCAGGACACCCAATTTTCTTGGGATCGTGTAGGACAAACAGAGAGTCCGACTTTCTGTGATGAGAGGTACTCTTCACATAAATCTTCAGAGCCATCACAACATCCAAGGACTTTGAAGTAATCGAGGAGTCAGTAGCCACTGGCACCACAATAGGTTGGTTGATATGAAATGCCGACACAACCTTTGGAAGGAACTGCTGATGAGTCCGGAGCTCAGCTCTATCCTCATGGAAGATCAAGTAAGGGCTTTTGCATGACAAAGCCCACAGCTCAGAGACACGCCTAGCGGAAGCTAAGGCCAACAAAGTGACCGCCGTCCATGTAAGAAATTTGAGCTCCGCCTCCTGTAGAGGCTCAAACCAATCCGTCTGGAGAAACCGCAACACCACGTTAAGGTCCCAAGGCACCGTAGGCGGTACAAAGGGAGGTTGGATATGCAGAACTCCCTTCAAAAAGGTCTGAACCTCAGGGAAGGCAGCCAATTGCTTCTGAAAGAAAATGGACAGGGCTGAAATCTGGACCTTCACAAATCCCAATCTCAGTCCCATATCCACTCCTGCCTGCAGGAAGAGGAGGAAACGTCCCAGCTGAAAGGACACCGCAGGAAACTTCTTGGACTCACACCAAGAGACATATTTCTTCCAAATACGATGGTAATGTTTAGACGTTACCCCTTTCCTAGCCTGTATGAGGGTAGGAATCACTTCTTTCGGAATACCCTTCCGAGCAAGAATCAGATGCTCAACCTCCATGCCGTGAAACGTAGCCGCGGTAAGTCTTGATAGGCGAACGGCCCCTGCTGCAGCAGGTCCTCCCGAAGAGGAAGAGGCCTCGGCTCTTCTTGCAGTAGATCCAGAAGGTCCACGTACCAAGCCCTTCTTGGTCAGTCTGGGGCAATGAGGATTGCTTGAACCCTTGTTCTCCTTATGAGCTTTAGGATTCTTGGGATGAGTGGGAGTGGTGAAAACACGTACACTGACTGGAACACCCACGGAGACATCAGGGCGTCCACCACCACTGCCTGAGGGTCCCTGGACCTGGAACAATAACGCTGAAGCTTTTTGTTGAGACGAGAGGCCATCATGTCTATTTGGCGTAGACCCCAAAGATCTGTTACCTCCTTGAACACCTCCGGATGGATACCCCACTCTCCCGGATGGAGATCGTGTCTGCTGAGGAAGTCTGCTTACCAGATGTCTACTCCCGGAATGAAGATGGCCGACAGCGCTAACGCGTGCTTTTCCGTCCAGAGGAGTATTCTTGTGAACTCTAACATTGCAGCTCTGCTCTTCATTCCTCCCTGTCGGTTTATGTAAGCCACTGTTGTTACATTGTCCGACTGTACTTGAATGGCCCTGTTTCTTAGAAGAGGGGCTGCCTGAAGAAGACCATTGTAGACAGCTCTTAGTTCCAGAATATTGATGGGCAGGACAGCTTCCAGGCTTGACCATCTTCCTTGGAAGGTCACCCCTTGAGTGACTGCTCCCTAGCCCAGGAGACTTGCATCCGTCATTAGCAGGACCCAGTCCTGAAACCCGAACTTGCGGCCTTCCAGCAGGTGAGGCAATTGGAGCCACCAGAGGAGTGAAATCCTCACCCTTGGCGACAGACAAATTCTCTGATGCATGTGGAGGTGAGATCCCGACCACTTGTCCAGGAGGTCCAGTTGGAAGGTCCGAGCATGAAACCTCCCGTACTGGAGAGCCTCGTAGGAGGCCACCATCTTTCCCAATAGATGAATGCATTGATGAACCGACACCCGGGGTGGCTTCAATACATTCCGGACCATGGATTGGATCACCAACGCCTTGTCCCATGGAAGGAACACCCGCTGTATCCAGGATCATTCCCAGAAATGACAATCTCCGGGTTGGTTCCAAATTTGACTTTGGAAAATTCATACTCCACCCATGACTCTGAAGCAGCCATGTTGTGAGAACAATGGATTGAAGCAGCTTTTCCCCGGATGATACCTTTATTAGGAGATCGTCTAGATAAGGAATGATGTTCACACCTTGTTTTCGGAGTAGCATCATCATCTCCGCCATCACCTTGGTAAACACCCTCGGTGCTGTGGAGAGGCCGAACGGCAGGGCCTGGAACTGAAAATGACAGTCCAGCAATGCGAAGCGGAGATAAGCCGGATGCAGCAGCCAGATCGGAATGTGAAGGTACGCATCCTTGATATCCAGGGATACCCGGAATTCCCTCTCTTCCAGACCTGAAATCACCTCCCTGAGAGACTCCATCTTGAACTTTAACTCCTTTAGAAAGGGGTTCAATGATTTTAGGTTCAGGATGGGCCTGACCGAACCATCCGGTTTTGGTTCCACGAAAAGGTACGAATAGTAACCCTTTGTCAGCATGTGCGGTGGTACTGGCACAATGACTTGTTGGCAAGCCTGACTTGAAAAAACGATGAGGAGGGAGACTTTGAAATTTCAGCCTGTATCCCTGAGAGACAATATCTACCACCCAGGGATCCAGGCCGGACGAGACCCAGACCTGACTGAACTGTCTGAGTCTCGCTCTCACAGGCCCCACCTCCGGGCCCTCCCGTCCACCGTCATGTGGAGGACTTAGGGGTACCTGAAGCAGGCTTTTGTTCTTGGGAACCTGTAGCAGCAGGTTTCTTGGACTAAACCTTACCTCCCCTGAAGAAGGTATTGGAAGACTTGGCCTTTCTGGTCTTGTTGGGCCGAAAGGACTGCTGCGTAGCTGAGGAGAAGGATCTCTTCTGAGCAGGACATGGAAGAAATTCCCGCAGCCATGGAACCCACATCCTTCATGGATTCTACCATGAAACCTGCAGAATCATGAATGTTGCAACGTCATCCCTATCCATCGTATCCAAATCCTCCATCAAGGCAGCCGACCACTTCACTATTGCCTTTGCAATCCATGCACTAGCAATAGTGGGACGCAATATGGCCCCTGAAGCAGTGTACACTGATTTCAGAATATTATTAATTTTCCTATCTGCCGACTCCTTTAAGGCGGTAGATCCCGGTACCAGTAAAATCACCTTCTTTGAGAGTATGGATACCGATGCGTCAACAATTGGAGGGGTTTTCCCACTTTTTCCTATCCTCCTCAGGGAAAGGAAAAGCTACCAGAATCCTCTTAGGAATCTGAAACTTTTTTTCAGGATTCACCCAGGCCTTTTCAAATATAGCATTCAGCTCTTTTGACGCAGGGAAGGTTAGCGAGGTTTTCTTGTTTTCAGTGAAGAAAGCCTCCTCAACCTGCTCAGGTGTGGTATCATTAACATTTAACACATCCCTGATAGCCTCTATCAACAACTGTACACCCCTTGCGAGAGATGCGGACCCCCGCAATACATCACCATCACCATCTGTAGTGTCAGAATCGGTATCCGCGTCGTCTTGTGTCACCTGCACAAGCGCACGTTTGTGGGGGTATATCCTGGGGTGACCCGAGGTACCCGACAAGGGCCACACAGCCACAGAGGACTGCAATACCTGGGTTGCAGACTCATTACTGGCAACCCTGTCAGAAATCTGAGAAATCCAAGTCCTGATAGAGGAAAACAACTCTTGTTCCCTTGCTGGAATCTGTGCAAACCAGTGCTAACCTGATTACATAGAATGGGATCATCCCGTGAGGACAAATCCTCTGCAGCATATGACACTGTATCCCTGGACTTTGCTTCTGTAGACCACCAAACACACCACACACACACAGGATGGGGTAAGACAGAGTCCCCCCACCCCTCCAAGAATGGCAACAGAGAGACAGAGATTGGAGCCAACCCACACCAGCACTTTACACAAGGAGAAAAACCCCTATCAGCGCTGACTTGTGCTCCTTAATAGGACACACAGTCAAACAAACAGCATCCCCTACCTTCTACAACCCCCTGGTACCCTGATACAGTAAACTGGAGCTGCTGTGGAGGGACCAGGATCTTCCTTCAGCTATCAGCATGCAGGAAAATGGCACTGGAACACTGCAGGGTCCGCTCTGAGGAGAAGCTCCGCCCTCTTCATGGCGCTGTCTTCCCACTCTTCTGATTTGAAAACTGGTCTGAGGAGTTGTGCTGGCTGGGATCCCTCACAGTGCCGCACAGTGTGCCTCTAGTGCCGTCCAGGAGCGCGGTTAATACCGCGCTCCATCCCCTGCTGCCGCCATCTTCACAGTGGCCCCCCGCTTGCTAGGGGGGTCAGTGACTAACTCACCACTGCTTCAGCTCTGTAAGGGATTGGCGGCATGCTGCTGGGGTGAGCGGTTCCCTGCGGCGGAGACCGATCAGCCCCTCTGGAGCTCAGTGTCCAGTCAGCGGAGTCAGTGGCTCAGACCCCGCAGGGCAGACACTGCTCCCCCCCTTAGTCCCACGCTGCAGGGAGGCTGTTGCCAGCAGCCTCCCTGTAAAATAAAAAACTCTAAACTAAACTTCAGTTAGGAAAGCTCAGGAGAGCTCCCCTAGCTGTGACTGGCTCCTCCAGGCACATTTTCTAAACTGAGTCTGGTAGGAGGGGCATAGAGGGAGGAGCCAGCCCACACTCTTAAACTCTTTTTTTTTTTTTTTAAAGTAGACTTTTATTGAGAGTTTATACAACACAAAATATAGAAAAATGGGGGGGGGGGATACAGAAAGAAGAAAAGGGAACTGGGGGGGGAGGGGAACAAATACACAGATACAAGGCGGCTAGGCATTCCGCCTATAGAAAATTAACATGCGTACATAGACGTATATAAACACAGAAACATATATAAACATATACTAGTTAGTAAGCAAATACAACAAACATTCGAGAATAAGAAAATGGAAGAGGATGTCAGGGGTCTATTGTGGTACCATGAGACCTATAAACACACCAGGAAGACCAGCGGAGCGAATGGTTCATTTGGCAGTTGGAGAATGGTAAGCCCGCAGTCTCAAATTCGTAGTGAGATTGAACCGCACGTTCAACCGCTATTACAGTTGGAATTTGAGCCGTACGCCAATATTGAGCAATCAGTAATTTGGATGAAATCAGGATATGGCCTATCACATATTGATCGATTGGAGTAATATAACCTGGGGATATATGAAGGAGGGCCAATTTAGGTAGTGGGACGATACGGAAACCTAATACATTAGAAATAAGAGTAAATATCGCTGACCAAAAATTTGTGAGAGCTGGGCAGGACCAAAACGTATGGAGCAAAGTACCAACATTATTACAATTGCGCCAACACATGTTGGAGCTGGACGGCCAAATGGAATGGAGTCTGGACGGGGTTAGATATAGGCGATGGAGAAGCTTGTAAAAAAGTTCCACATGGGACATACATCTAGATGAATGAAAACACGTATAAAATATCCCCCGCCATTCATCTTCAGAAATCGTGCAAACAAGATCTGTCTCCCATTTCCTCAGAGAGTTCAGTTTCAGGGGGGAGTAGAGACCAATTATGAAATTGTACCAGCGACTTATACCGCCTTTAGTATCGGTCCTATCCAGTAACACTCGCAAATGTTTAGGGAGGGGGGAAACTCCGTGGGAGTCGGTGTAACACTATGGAGCCAGTGACGCAGTTGTAAATATTTGTAGAAATCCCTTTGTGGAAGGGAGAATTTAGATTGGAGCTGACTAAACTGTAAAAGGGCATTATCCTTGAATGCTCCGACAAGCGAGGACAGGCCATGGGATACCCATACATCTAAGTTTAAATTTGGGATGAGGGAGGCTACACCAATTAGAGACAAGTCCGTCATTGGAAGATGGACATCCTTAATTTTAGAGACCAGTTCAAGCCATGCCTTACGTGCTGATAACGCCACAGCGGAGCGTGACACAAAACGCAGACCCTCCGAATCCGGGAGCCTTAATACATCAGCTAATAGGAGCGGGGAGACTAAGCCCCTTTCTAGAAGAACCCAGGGTTTGGGGACATCTTCAACCATCCAAGCACAGGTTTGGGAAAGGATACATGCTATATGATAGGACCGAATATCAGGGAATGCTAACCCCCCTTCTGACTTGGGGAGTGACAGTGTGGTCCGGGCTAATCTGGGTTTTTTCCCCTTCCAGACATATTGAACAAACGCTGAGTTAAATTTAGCATATAAGACTTTAGGAATCAAAATCGGAATCGTCCTAAACAGATACAATAACTTGGGGAGTACCATCATTTTTAAAGCCGCAATGCGGCCCATCCAGGTCACGTGATACATCATCCAGTCAGACAATAACAGGGAAATGTTACGTAGGAGGGGCAAATAATTACTGGATACAAGGTCCGAGACCCTCGGAGTAATCTGGATCCCCAGATATTTTATACTCCTATCCTGCCAGGCATAATCATATTGAGCTTTCAACAAATGTAATTGAGTTGGAGGGAGATTAATTGTCAATGCCTCCGTTTTGGAGGCATTCAACTTATAGTATGAGACCGAGGAATACTCCTCTAAAATCAGTTGTAGCGGTCGTAGTGATGTGTCTGGATTTATCAGAGTAAGGAGGACATCATCAGCAAACAGGCTAATTTTGTATTCACGGCCATGAACGACTGGACCTTGCACTGATCTGTTGGATCGAATAGCCTCCGCCAGGGGTTCTATCGCCAGCGCGAAGACCAACGGGGATAATGGACAACCCTGACGTGTGCCATTGGTAATTTGGAACGTAGAAGAGAGGATACCGTTCACGAAAACTCTGGCCGTTGGGCTCGAGTAAAGTGCTGTTATAGAGGAAAGAGCCCTGCCCCCTATTCCCAGCTTCCCGAGGACCGCAAAGAGATATCCCCAGTGAAGCCTATCAAATGCCTTCTCCGCGTCCAGCGAAAGCAAAATGAGTGGCCGCGAGGACGCGGAGGAGGCATCCAACACATCAATGATCCTCCTGGTATTATCTGGGGCCTGTCTGCCCTGAACAAACCCGACCTGATCACACTTCACCAGAGTAGGGACTAGAGGGTTTAGCCTATTTGCTATCAGCTTCGCATAGATCTTCACATCGGTATTGAGGAGGGCTATCGGGCGGTAGTTGGCCACCAAAGCCGGGTTTTTTCCCTGTTTAGGGAAAGTGACAATCCTAGCCTGCAGCATTTCCAAGGGAAAGGTCCCTAATGCGGAGGCCTCATTAAAAACCGGAATAAGCACCGGGATTAACATCTCCTAGAAGCGAGAATAGAACCTATTAATATAGCCATCCGGGCCAGGGGCTTTATCCACAGGGAGGGCTTTAATAGCCCGTCGAAGTTCACCTTCCGACCAGGGGAGCGACAGGGATTGAAGATCTGATGGCTTTAGACGTGGAAGGGACAATTTGTCTAAGAATGCATCAATGTCCGCAGGTGTTGGTTGAGGGGTCATAGGGTCGTTCTTTAAGTTATACAGAGAAGCATAATATGTGGCAAAGGCTGATGCTATGTCCACCGGGTTTGTCACATTTGTGCCGTGCAGATTATTAATTACCTTCACCCTATCCCTCGCCGTTTTCGCTCTCAGTTTCCTGGCTAGCAATCTGCCTGCTCTATCACCCTGTACATAAAACCGTTGTTTCAATCTAAACATATTCTTGTGAACCTCTGCCAGTGCGAGAACGTTCCACTCCTCCCTAACCTTAAGAAGTTCCCGGTAGAGGGATTTATCTGAGGGGGCAGATTTGAGCCTGTTCTCGAGAACCGCCAACCTATTCTCCACGTCCTTCTGTAAGGCCTCCCTTTGCTTGCGCAGCCGGGCTGACGCTTGTATTGCTGACCCGCGGAGAACCGCTTTGAGAGCACACCAGTGCGTAAAGACAGACGTGTCGGCCGGATCGTTGGTGGCTAGGTACATGGTGAGTGTTTGAGCAATGGAGTCCCTGGTCTCTTTATTGGAAAGGAGATGGTCGCCGAGACGCCATGGACTAGGCGGAGATCTAAATGAAGAAGGTTCCCATCTAAGGAATAGGGCGGAATGATCGGACCATGCAACTGGCAGGATAGTAGCTTTTTTAATCTGTTGGAGGGTCCATTTATCCGAGAACATCAGATCGATCCTGGAGAACGATCTATGTACCGGAGAATAAAAGGTATAGTCCCTACCGGTGGGGTTTTTGGCTCTCCAGACATCGTACAATTCGTATTCGTGGGTTAAATGTCTAAACGCTGCGGAATGATCACATTTAGATAAAGCTTTCGGGTGACGGTGCTTGGATGTTTTATCTAAGGTTGGATCGAGCACCATATTGAAGTCTCCTAAAAGAAGCAACGATCCCGTTAGGCAGGACTGGAGGACGTTACAGAATTTCCGGAGAAAGGGGATCTGTTTGGAGTTGGGGGCATAGACTACTGCTAAGGTGATGGGTTTATCATCTAGCTTGCCTATCAGTATCAAATACCTGCCATCGAAGTCAGAAAGTTGTTTAGTCAATATAAAATTACAGGATTTGGACAGTAAAATGGCCACCCCAGCCTTTTTGCTCGGGCCATTGGACATGTAACATATCGGAAACTTATTATTATGAAACGTAGGGGGGAAGGGGACATGAAGTGGGTTTCCTGTAGGGCGACAATGTGGGCTTTTAACTTAGCAAAGTGGGAAAGCGCTAGTTTTCGTTTATTCGGGGAGTTCAGACCCTTGACATTCAGAGAAAGAATATTAATCATTGGAAAACATAACAAAATTGCACCTCGACACTGACCAGTAATGAGAAACTAAAGCAGGAGCGTACATATGATCGCATGCAGAAAAACATATGTTAATAGCTGTTACCTTGTGCTGTCGTGTAATAACCGTAAATTGAGAATAGGAGAAGGAAATGGGGAGGGGTAGAGCAAATAGGGAGAGAAGAGGGATTAGAAAAAGGAGACAAACCATGCACCCTAGAGGTACAACCGTAGACCGCCAAAAGCGGCGGCACATTGGGGGAAGTGGCAGCCATAGCTGCCACCACCACTCTAAAAACAAAACACAAAACAGTAGGTACGGGATACCGTACAGCAGAAACTGGAATCACTCGGTGTCCCGCCCCCGACCAAATCACCTCGAGGACAGGACACCGAGAGAGACACATATTCATAAAACACATAGCCCAGCCTCTACTAACTGTTACATCAAAAGAAAAAAAAATAACACCCCGGTAATTTGGAGAACAGTTATTAAACAAACGAACCAGAAAATGAAGTACAAGTAGAAAAGGAACATGAATTTACTCACATATACAGACCCTACATGAGGTGATAATGTCAATTGGAGTCCGTACTTCAGTTTGCCAATAAAAGTCCCTGTTTGACAGACTGGGACAACTCGGGTCTGCCCACGGAAATAGCTGGGCCATTAACCACAAGGGATAATGATAATCATGATGATTTACGTACAGTTGACCATTCTTGAGGTATTCCGGGTGCGTTCGGGCGGTCATTGGAGATCGCCTCCAAGTTCCAGGAGACCAGAACCCGGGAGCCTTCATCAGGAGAAGTGATGATCCGAGTGTTGCCATTTCGCCTGACAATCAGACGAGTGGGGAAACCCCAGCGGTACTGAATATTTGCCCTTCGGAGAGCTCTTGTGATTGGGGCAAAGGACCTCCGGAGTGCCAGCGTAGCCGCCGACATGTCCCCAAAGACTTGAAGTTCTCCCAATATTGAGCCAGCACTATCCGTATTTATTGCGGCTTGGAGAACCCGTTCTTTAACATGGAAATAATGGAACCGCATGAGAGTGTCTCTGGGTGCTTCCTTCGGGGCTGAACGCGCCTTGGGTAGTCGGTGGATACGATCCAGCAGGAAATCTGAGAGATGATCTGTAGGTAATAATTTCGTGAAGAGATCAACAACAAACTCTGTTAATTCGGAATTTGACACAGTCTCCGGGATCCCTCTAATCTTCACATTATTCCGTCGCGATCTATCCTCAAGGTCCCCGACCTTACCACGGAGTGCCATCACCTCCACTTGCAGGTCCTCATGTAGAGAAATAAGGTCGTTGTGGGATTTGACCACCTCTTCTAATTTGTGTTCTAGGTGGTCAGTTTGTTAACCCACTGCATCGACGGATTGCTGGCAGCCTTGTAGTGCTAATTTAAATTCCTGCGAAATGTCAGATTTGAAGGAGGCTAGGAGCTGCTTCATCGCGCCAATCGTCAACGGGGCATCATCGCCCAATCCGGGTGCAGTGACTGAAGCCGACGGAGATGGGTCGGCAGGGCTATGAACTGCAGCAAGTGGTTTGGACGCCATATCTGTCATGGGCTTGCCCTTGCCTCCTTGTGATGAAGGCGACTGCTTGAAGAAGCTTACCGGGGGTACCCCGGATGAATCTTTCTGGCGTTTAGGCGGCATTACGTCTCGGAGAAGGGAGAGATCCCTGGATGTTGGGCACAACAGACCCGGATATGGTGCTATGTCAGATGTGTTATCCCGCACCTGGAGTGTCACATTAAATATTTATAAACATATTGAGTGGTGGTGGCGTAAATACATCAATCTACCACGGGGGCATCACATCCGTTTGTCACGGCCGGTCCTGATGAGCCTGTGTCCACTGAGAACCAGCAGCTAGTTACGTATTATACATCAAACACACTGAGTGGGTAAGGCTTGCAATTGTAACCAGTGGCCACTAGATGGTGCTGTTTCAGCATGAAGTAAACTGATACAGAGAAGGGTGGTCATTTCAGGACGGAGAGCTTCACAATCTGCTATATAGTGGCCCCCAAAGGGGTGTCAGGGCCCTAACAGCGGTGGGGTGGTCCCAGACCCGGTCCAGCCAAAGTCCAGTGTCTCCCACAGCACCCAGGTACTGTACCTCCGCCTGTCTGTCTGAAGCTGACACTGACAGGGGATCCAAGATGGCCACCGTCTCTCCTGTGAGAATGCCCTGCTGCTGCTGTCCTTCTCTGCCAGGCGCCCTCCGGGCTTATTACAGCAGGTGCCGCTCTGGCGGGGTCTGGGGAGGCTCACAGGGTGATCTGGAGGCTTGAGGAGGCTGGAGGAGGTCCCACGCCGCCTCCCGATGGAGCGTCTGCGCCACGGAGCTCCGATCGCGGGTGCGGGAATCACGCGAGGCCCCGGCTTCCGGAGGTGTGTAGGCCGCAACCTGCGGGAACAGGCCGGGCTGTTCCCCGGCTCCGCAGCCCACAGCGCCCGGCACAGGGGGTCCCCAGGGGTGGAGAGAGGGCCGATTTTGGGGGTCACAGGCAGTATTGGCCCTATAAAAGAGTGCAAACGGGGAGCCCAGCAGATACAATTCTGCACTTCTCCACAGCTAGGCCACGCCCCCTGTTAAACTCTTAAAGAAGCCAATGGCTCCTGGTGGACCCGTCTATACCCCATGGCACTAATGTGGACCCCAGCATCCTCTAGGACGTAAGAGAAATTATTTTTCTGAGTCCTACACGTATTCTGTGACACTGTAGATGGATGTGAACTGCAGTGTTATATTATTATTTTTGACTCATACACATACTGTGCACCACTGTAGGTAGAAGGGAACCACAGTGTTATATTAATATTTCTGACTCATACAAGTTTTGTGTAACACTGTAGGTGGAAATGAATCACAGTGTATATTATTATTTCTGACTCATACACATATTGTGTGACACTATAGGTGGAAGTGAACTGCAGTGTTATATTATCATTTCTGACTTATACACATATTGTGTGTCACTGTAGGTGGAAGTGAACCACAGTGTTATATTATTATTTCTGACTCATACACATATTGTGACACTGTATGTGGTACATTTTTGTACAAATTGTAGTGTGTTCTGTATCCCACTTCGTTGGTGTTTATTGATAGGTATGGAGGGCGAACAATTGAGAGGAGAGCAGGAATCATATACTAGTGCTGCAGCTGCTGCCATAAGTCATGACGATACATGTCCGTCAACATCATCTACTAAGGCCGATACCCAAGGGTATAGCGTGCTTAAGTCGGGGCATGTAAAATCAAAGAAGCAATATAATTTTAAGTGTTAAATAAAAAAACATCAAAAGTAAAGTTAGCTACAGAGAAACAAAAATTTGGCAAAATGCCATTCACCACAGGAAGTTGTAAGGAAAGGCTAAGGCGTTGGCCTTTATTTATGACAGGTGTTTCTGACTCTAATGATAATGTAAGCCCTTCTCCTTGTAGAAGTGTCAAAAAATGAAACACATTAAGGCACAGGAACTGAATGTGTGCTCAAAAACATCACAAATCCCTGAGGAGAGTCTAAGTGTGTCGGCAGGTGCCATGAGTGAGCCTGATCTTTCCAATACTGTACTTGAAGAGTAGGCTCCTTCCAGAAATGTGGGGATGAGCAGCACAAGTTAACATGCTGACATAGAAATTGAGGATGCTTCTATGGAAGTGCACCAGGATGAGGAGTATATTTGTGTAGCTGGCACTAATAAGGATGTTGATGAGGATGTTGTTTGTGTAAATCCAGCACCAGTGGAAGCAGTAATTGCCCATAATATGAAAAAGCCCACTGTCATGCCTGGGCAAAAGACAAAAAATCCACCTCTTATGTGTGGAATTATTTCTAACCAAATCTGGACAACAACTGTCAAGCCATCTGTACCCTTTGTAAAGCCATAGTAAGTAGAGGGAGGGACCTTAACCATCTATAAACCTCCTATCTCTTATGTCATTTGCAGTGCATTCATCAAATGTTTTTGACAAATTCAGAAACTTTGGCTAAAAACTTGACAACAACCAATCCAGGTTCATTGAGCTCCCTTCTCTCTGTAAGATCCAAGCATCTGCAATCTCCCCCACAAACACCTTCTTCGTCAATATCCTCAATCATGATCAGAAGTAGTCCTGCATCCAATTTCATAAGACTGACTGACCTCTCACCTATCTGGATGTCCTCCGAAGGATCCTTGAGTGCTACGCCTTCTGCTGCTGTGAGTGGATCTTCATCCCAGAAGGTGACCAGGAAGACTAGTTGTAGAAATTTAACAACACAATTTACTGTTAAACAATCCTTCGCAAGGGGGATGCAAGCATGACAGTAGTCATCCAGTTGCACAATGGATTACTGACGCCATCACAGCTATGCTGGTATTAGATGTGCGTCCAGTATCCACCATTAATGCAGTGGGTTTTAAACAGTTAATTGAGGTCCTGTGTCCCTGCTACCAAATCCCATCTAGATACCACTTCATTAGAAATGCAATTCCTAGTATGTACAAGGACATAAATAAAATTGTAATCAGTGTCCTCTGAAATGCCGTTGTACCCACTATCCACTTAACCACAGATTTGTGGATAAAGTGGAAAAGGGCAAACTGAAGATTTCATGACTGATTAGGTGTATTGCTTTCACCAGCACAAACAGCAGCAGCAGCAGCATTATCTAACAAATGCCAGCTCATTTAGGGGCAGGCTGCTCTGTGTAACACCAGTTTCACTAAGAGGCATACTGCTGACTTTGCAAAATGGCTTACCCTGCTTGGACTCTGGATTCATGATTTTGTGACACCAATATTGTGAAAGCATTACAGCTGAGTGAATTCCAACATGTCCCCATGTTTTGGTCACACAATTAATTTGGTGGTGCAAAATCTTTTAAAAAATGACAGGGGAGTGCAGGAGATGTTCTTTGTGGCCCGACAGATTTTGGGATAGTTTCAACATTCAGCAAGTCCATGTAGAAGATTGCAGTGCCTACAAGTACTGTTGATTTCTCCCATCAGCTGAAACAAAATCAGCCATCAACTGAAGCAAAATGTAATAACTAGGTGGAATTGTACCCTTTCTATGCTTCAGCGGATGTAGGAGCAGCAAAAGGCCATCCCTGCATACAGAATGAACTATGACATAGCAAAAAGAAGAATGTACCTTACTCAAGCGCTGTGGAGAAAACTTTCCATGTTGTTCAAAGTTTTCAAACCCTTTGAAGTTGCCACATGTGTGTCACAACTGAGGGCTGCGGCTGACATGGGGAAGACTCAAACGTAGGGGCTGGCGTGTATGTGAACCATGGAGGTAGAATAGGGTTCTTGGACATGCAGGAGGTTAAGCACTATTTGCCCGAATGCGTGACTACAACAACGGAGTATATAAAACAAAGTCTGTTTATTGAACACACAGTATAGACACCTTGGCAAATCAGATAACTTTCAACAGTAACTTCTGCAGATAAATAGCAGTACAGTTCTTGGGAGCGCAGTGGTAATGAATACTGTGGCAATGCAGGACAAGATGTAACAAAGTCCTTCCAAGACCCGGTTAGCCACAGCTAACCACTGTTACAGGGAACTAGCTGGTACTGCCCAGCAGATGACACACCGGAAGCTGGGTTGGCACAAAAAGCACAGAGGTTGAAGAGAACTTGGAAGAATTGCTGGGGATGCTGGATGGAACCGGTGCAGATAGGTGTACTGAACTCACCGCTGAAGATAGAGTCCGATGGTGAGTATCGATGGTGAACTGTGGTTCGATGTTTGTGTGGTAGATGATGAAAACATTGATGCCCGGAACACCGCTGGAGATGAAGAGCGATACTGAAAGTGATACAAAGCACTGCTGAGAGCTGGTAGTGACACAGGAACACCACTGGAAGCTGGAAGCGAGACTGGAGCAATGCTGGAAGCTGGTGATGAAGGCACTGTGGAGCTGGTAGTGACACAGGAACACCGCTGGAAGCGAGACTGGGACAACGCTGGAAGCTGGAAGACGGTGATGAAGTCACTGTGGATCACAGAGAGCGATGTTGGTAGGCAATGAGAGCTAGGAGTGATACTGGAACATTGCTGGAAGTGATTCTGGAACAATGCTGAAAGCTGGAAGCCGGTGATGGATCACTGCAGGACACAGGATGCAATGTAGGAACACTACTGGAGTCAGGCAGCACCACAAGATGGTAACCGTTGCGGGGTCTCTTTAAGTGGAGCAAGGTCACAGGAGCTGGAATACCTGGAAGCACAAGCTGGAACATCCGCAGACAGGAGAGACATGTATCACTAGGATAGACAACCAAAGCACTGATGATTAGGCAGCCTTGATGCAGGATATTTATACCAGCTGGGAAGCAGGTATTGGCTGAGCAATCAGGCAGAGTCCAGAGTGCAGCGGATAGGCTGTAGAATGACATGTGATGAAATTAAACATGGCTGCGCCCATGTTTGAATCTGGAGGGAAAGTCTGTTTGAACTTTAGCATGAGGAAATCAGTGGTGATGGCGGCGGAGGCCGCCAGGGACAGGAGATGCCATTCACTATGACAGAAGGGATTAACTGTATAGTTGCCATGACAGCGCTGCTGGTATCATGGAGAAGAGACTGAGGCAAAGTTGTACAGTGCGCTGCATGCAGACAGCACAGGTGGAATCCAGGCTTGAAGCGCTGGGCCAGTCTCAGGAGACACTTAGAAGGTAAGAAGTGGTAACTAATTACACAGATTGTGACAATGTGAAGTAAGTTTAGACACTGCCAGCTTGAGTCGGGTAATTTCTTTTATTAGACTTTTTAAAAAGCAGCTGGAGAAACTGAAGGAGGAGCTGAAATGAAGCGATTTCGCAAAGTATGTTGTAGTTGTAGATCAAGCTCTTCATTCGCTTCACCAGGATCCAAGGGTCATCCATCTCTTGAAATCAGATCACTATATTTTGGCGACAATACTTGATCCTAGGTTTAAGTCATATGTTGTGTCTTTCTTTTCCAATGGACACAAATCTGGAGAGATGCATAGAGCTGTTGGTGAGAAAATTGTCAGCTCAAACAGAACATGGCATGGCAACATCTTCTCCTGCAGTTTCTCCTGCAACTTCGGCTGCCAGGAAAAAAGTAATTTTTCCTAAGAGACCCACTGGTGGTGATGCTGAGAATGTCGATTTCTATTACCTTATTAAACACTCTAGGAGGTTAAGAGACACAGTACGCAATTGGCGTGCGAGGTACCGTAAGGGTACGCTCTTAGCGTAGCGGACGCTGTATCGGGAGCGAGCCGCTCGAGCGACACAAACGCTCGCGAGAATACGCTGTTGGTATCGGGCACACTATAGGTGAGCGACTACCGTAATGCTACGCTGTCAGCGTAGCGGACGCTCGAGACCACGAGGAGATCACGAGCGGCGCAGACGCTCACAAGATAACAATCATTAAACCTTGTATGTAACACACAGAAAAGATATTCTTATGCTGTAAACCTTGTACCAGAACCAATGTAGAGATATAACGCTGTTTAACCTTGTTAATACCAAAGCTGTTTGAGCGATCGAGACGCTCCTGTTACCCCTTGCTATATAACGAATACACACTACCGTTAAGGGTCCAAAACCTTTTACGAACACATATCTTAAATTACTTCAAAAGGGGAAACAGTTCACAAGTCATACGCTACAAACTAACATATAATTCTAGCAGAGTATCTAGACAGTAACATGCACAATAGAGAACGATCGTATTGCAAATACAGAGACTAAGTGTGAATGGCTAACCATATACGGGTAACAAAGTGGCAACAGAGAAACATACCATACGGGGAACACACGCAGGCGCAACCGGAATCCAGTCCTCCAATTATCAGCGATAACTGTTGAAGAGAGAGTACTGGCTGGCCTGGGGACGGTGACCCTTATATACACTGCACACAATACAGTACAATGGTCCCTATATTCTTATTGTTCATTGGACACAGGAATTCGGCTTCGCATTATAACAAAAGGTCATAGGTTGATTCATACAGGTGGGCTGTGACGATTTCCAACAGCTCAGGTGGGTGGGATACTGGGTTTCCCGCCGCATGGCTAAGTAAGAGCAAATAATAGTAAATAGACATAAACTTCTTATGTCCATAACTATTCGCACGAGCGATTAATCCGCTCCAAACCAACACCGGAATATTGCTAATTAAATACTCTTCCGATGGGTACTAAACACCACTGTATGACTCCTGTTAGACCCTTCGTACAATACAAAGAGGGATCCCTCTGTCCAGGAACATGCTATATTAACTAAACTTTCAGAATCTATCAAAGGGACCATGATCTACAAAATACATTATATAGTTAAAATATGTAACGATTGAGTCGCACGCTACGAACACATGAACTCTACCGTAAATGCACATACCGCGCGCCCGCGGGTGCCCGCAACAGCGAGTATGCGCACGCACGGGAGAGCGCACGCATGCGCAGCGCAGACCTGTGTGAGGTGCAAATATGGCAGTGTGCATAGAGATATTTTTCTGACTTTGACAGTCCACCCTTTGGCAGTCAACAATAACTGCCACCTTCTAAAACATTTCAAAAAGAGAAAAATATATGTCAGGGGTTAATACATTTACATGGTTGGGTAGGGAGGAGAGAGGAGAAGGTAGGAAGAGGGTATGACCTAGTGAGATAGCAGAAGCATGTGTGTATGAGTCCATGTTTGGGGGGGTCATGTATCATCGTGCCGTACGTGTTGTACATCAAGCTTCGAGGCATTGCGAAGTATACATTTGAATTCCTTCTTATCCTGTGGTACGGGTCTGTGGATGGGCTGTCAAACTTTACCGAGCTCTTTTCGGATTTTGGTTGTAACAAAAATGGGGAGCACATTTTAGTTGATGATACATGAATGGGGGGAATATGTGATTGCTGATATCTGTGCCTGTATTCCCTATACTATGTGTGTAATTACCTGAAGGTTGTAGAGATGAAGAAAAGACATAATTACGGTAAATGCAGTGGTATTCTATGTCAGGTTAGTACATTCGTCGATTGAGGTCTTGTTTGGTGTCTGTTGAATGCAGTCTTCTTTGTGCTTTTGCCCATAAGGTGCGAGCAAAAGCTTTGTCAATGTCCATAGATTTACAAAAGTGTTGGGCTAGCGTAATTTTAAAATTTCTAGGGAAACTGGGGATCTATGGCAAAGTTCATCAAAAATCTGTGTATCAGGTTGTCAAAACTTCTTCTTTAATCCATCTGTTGTCTGTATATCGGCTCATCAAATTCCTCGTCCAAGTGGGTCTTTTTACCTTGGAGGAAACGGAAAAACAGGTGAAAGAAACGGACCGTAGAAATCGCATTTTCATCACATCATTGTTTCTACATTTGGGTCATAAATCAAATCCATTGGAATTACAGTTTCCTCACTCCTCAGACTCATTACCCTAGTACGACGTTTTGCACTTCATTAAAGCCTGACCGCATCTAAATATCAAGCCAATCGTTATGATAACACCTAAGATACATAGGAGAAACTTCCCTACATCCATTATGACTCCTTGAGCCCATTCTCCTAAACCAGAAAACCAATTTCGCGGGTTCAACCATGACACCCAACCAGTCAGCTCATTACCTACAGCAGCAAGAGTGAGATTGTGTCTCCTGCGAAATTCCCACTTCAGTTGGAGAATATCGTCCATCTTTTGGTCTATGACCTCGACCGGGTCCTCGGTGCTATTCGTAATATATGTGCAACATTTCACGCCGTATTGTGTTGCCAGTGTGACACAATATCCGCCTGTCACTGCTGTGAGGTAATTAAGAACCATTCTATGCTGTACCAGTTCTGTTTTATAAGCTTGAAGTTCTCTTCCAGTATACCTAAACGTGTCATCATACATTTCAGTGATATTATCTAACAAATTTGCTAGCGCAGATATGTATTTATAATTCAACACTCCTCTGGCGGTGCGAGTGATGTCTAACGCGATTAGAAACTGAATCCCGGTGGATTCATGGATCATGTCAGAGGCCGGATGCTCTGTTCTTTCTATCAGGTGCCGTTTAACTATGTGCTCGTAATGGGTGTGAGTATAAGGAGTTTGGGCAACACGGTGTATGTCTTTCATTTTGTCATGTGATACAGTCATTACTTCAGGCAGTACTTTTCCAATATAACACAATCCTTCAGAGTTTGGGGCAAGCCACTTATACGCCTTTCTCCCGCATATGAAATATGCATCATCGGGGAGAACATATGGGACGGAGTAGGACATAACCATATTACACACCTTCCATGTGAAATCTCCTAACCCTAATTCTTCCATCTGCTTAGTACACGTATCAGGTTGTACGATATGTGCACAGTATCCTGGTGATACCTCTCCAACTCTCGTAATCCTATTTCCTAAGGTATACCTATATCGGAAAGATTTTCCTCTACTGGCTATGTGGCGTATAAGCTCTGTATCTGTAGGCATTCTATCTGCTCTATGCGAAAAGGTCATGGTTTGGTTACTCCATGACACTTCCCAATTTCCCGGCTTTCGGGGATTGGAGATGTTAAAACATAATAGGGACCTATCCACATGGTATTGGTGGAGCTTCAAACTAGGAGGGCTGGAGATATTAAACCTCCTGTCCACCGGTCTCCCACCACTTAACTCAAGTACCTCCCCTAACGTTAAAGGAAATGGTACTAGCCCTGATTTGCTATGACCTTGAGGTACTTGAGAGCATACCCAACAATCTGTTTTATTTAACACACTACCCACTAAGGAGTGATAGTCACTCAATGGATGCCGGTCCATATGGATATTAAAACTGGATTGGCATTTCTTAATGCACCCATCCTCCACTACGTTGTTACAGAGCCTACAGATACAGTTTTCTTCAGCTAACAATCCTTCACAATTCCTTCTGTGGTCAATGCTATCGGATCGTTTTCTGATACTCGCCTTTGCTTGTTGATTATGTTGTTCTCGGAAAACTACGCCTCCATCTTTATCATCAGAACCCATTCCAGAACCTCCCTCGACCTCCATGGTACTCTCGCCGGAACAGACTGCTCTGGTCAACATCATGGTCAACAGGAAAATCCGGATCACAGTCTCTTGGGGCAAGTCCATCTTATAGGAGGAAACGAAGAAGAATGAGAAGGGGGAAAAATAATTTTAGGGAGGGGGGATGGGAAGTGGAGAAAAACAATAAAAGGGAACAGGGGATCGACAACTGCTTTTGGTCTTGTGATTTTCAATGCTCAGGTGCCGCCTCAATCCTCCTGGAACAGACACTCCAGTGATACAACCTCTACCGTCTGTTCCTTATCACGGGACTTCTCTGGATCAGCGACCTTCTTACAGTGGGACGAATGAACCCAAGTCTCTCTCTCAGCAACCTTCAATGCTGTAGTGCTAGTCAATAAGACCTGGTATGGTCCTTCCCATCTGTCAATAAGGCAACCTGAGCGTAGAAAATTCCGTATCATTACATAATCCCCAGGTTCAATGTCATGACAATTACTATCTGGTAAATCAGGAATCACCAACTTCAGATTATCATTTTGATTCCTTAACTGTTTACTCATGTTAATCAAGTATTTTACAGTCACTTCATTGTTACACTTCAAATCATCCTGAGGGTTAATCATAACATGCGGTTGTCGACCAAACAAGATTTCAAAGGGAGACAGATTAAGAGGGGACCTGGGAGTGGTTCTGATGCTGTACAGTACAATGAGTAAAGCTTCTGGCCATGTCAATCCTGTCTCTGCCATCACTTTACTCAGTTTATTTTTAATAGTGCTGTTCACTCTTTCCACTTTCGCACTCGCCTGTGGACGGTATGGAGTGTGCAGCTTGCTATCAATTCCCATCAACTTACACATTCCTTGAAAGACATCACCTGTAAAATGGGTACCCCTATCACTTTCGATTATTCTAGGGATACCATATTTACATACAAATTCCTGCACAATTTTCTTAGCAGTAAACATAGCGGTATTTGTGGCCGCAGGAAATGCTTCGACCCAATTTGAGAAAACATCTATACAAACAAGCACATATTTCAAATTTCGACAAGGGGGTAATTGTATAAAGTCAATCTGTATTACCTGGAAAGGGCCGCCGGCAGGTGGGATATGAGATGGTTCTGTAGGTATTGCTTTTCCGATGTTCTTTCTCAAACAGGTAAGGCATGACATTAGTCTTTTACTCGCATGAGATGAAAATCCTGGGGCACACCAATATGCTCTTACCAACTTGCACATCCCTTCCTTGCCCAGATGAGTCAGCCCGTGAGCTGCCTCAGCTAAACATGGAAGGTATGCTCTGGGGGCCACTGGTTTACCGTGTCCATCCGTCCAGAGTCCTGAGGACTCCTGGCCATATCCTTTTGCCTTCCAGACTGCCTTTTCCTGTGTGGAACACAAATTTTGCATTTCACACAACTTCTGTGTGTTGATGGTATTGAATACCATCAGTTGTGTGGTGTCTGTCTGTCTGGGGGTAGCAGCTGCTAACTTAGCAGCTTCGTCTGCTCGGCTGTTACCAAGTGATACTGGGTCCTGGCTATATGTGTGTGCTTTACATTTGATAACAGCCACTCTGTCGGGTTCCTGTATCGCTGTTAGAAGCCTTTTTATGTGAGCTGCATGCGCTACCGGTGTACCAGCTGCCGTCATGAAATTTCTGAGTCGCCATAGGGCTCCGAAATCATGGACTACCCCGAATGCGTATCTAGAATCGGTGTAGATATTGGCTGACTTACCCTTAGCCAATTCACATGCTCTGGTTAGGGCGACCAGTTCAGCAACCTGGGCTGAGTGAGGTGGGCCTAGCGGTTCCGCTTCTATGGTGCCTTGGTCGTCTACGACTGCATATCCAGTACACAAGTCTCCCGAGTCTGACTGTCTATGACAACTACCGTCCGTGTAGAACGTAAGTTCTACATCTTCCAGTGGGTTGTCACTGATGTCAGGCCTTGCGGTAAAATTTTGGGTCAAATATTCCATACAATCATGAGTGTCTTCCTTTGTATTAAATCCTCCTTCCCCACCACTCTCATCTTCCACCCTTTGTGCCTGTCCAGGCACACCCGGGAGATATGTTGCAGGATTTAATGCACTGCATCTCCTTATGGTGATGTTTACGGGGGCCATTAGTGCCAATTCCCATCTTGTAAACCGCGCTGATGAGACGTGCCTGGTTTGGGCAGAATTTAACAAGGCTGACACTGCGTGTGGTGTATGAATTGTGAGGTTGTGACCTAGCACGACATCTTCGCTTTTCGTTACTAGCAATGCTATCGCAGCAACGCTTCGCAAGCATGTGGGGAGGGATCGCGCTACCGTGTCTAGCTGAGCGCTGTAATATGCTACTGGCCTGCTGGCATCACCGTGCTTTTGGGTTAGTACGCCTGCCGCGCAACCAGCACTTTCTGTTCCGTACAGCTCAACGGGTTTCCCATAGTCTGGCATACCTAATGCTGGTGCCTGCGTTAGGCACTGTTTAAGTCTCTCAAATGCCGTCTCAGACTCGTCTGTATGCGAAATCCGATCAGGTTTGTTTGAGGAGACCATCTCCTGCAAAGGTAACGCCAGAATGGAAAATCCTGGGATCCAATTACGGCAATACCCACACATTCCTAAAAACGTTCTGATTTGTTGCTGGGTTTGTGGCAGAGTCATGTCTCTAATTGCTTGAATTCTATCAGCGGTCAGGTGTCTCAGTCCTTGTGTTAGACAGTGTCCCAAATATTTTACTTTAGTTTGGCATAATTGTAACTTTTCTTTGGAAACCTTGTGTCCTGTGTCTGAAAGATGAAACAGGAGCTGTTTCGTATCCTTCAGGGATGCTTCCAATGAATCAGAACACAGTAGTAGATCATCCACGTACTGTATTAATACTGATCCACTCACTGGTTGGAAAGACTGTAAACAATCATGCAAAGCCTGAGAAAATATACTTAGACTATCTATGAAACCTTGTGGTAATCGAGTCCATGTGTATTGGACTCCTCTGTATGTAAATGCGAACAAATATTGGCTGTCAGGGTGCAGAGGTACCGAAAAGAAAGCGGAGCAGAGGTCAATAACAGTGAAAAATTTCGCAGTGGGAGGGATTTGCATTAGGATGACAGCTGGATTTGGCACTACGGGGAACTGACTCTCAACTATTTTGTTAATCCCCCTTAGATCCTGCACTAACCTGTAACCCCTCCCCCCACTCTTTTTCACAGGGAAGATGGGACTATTGGCAGTGCTGGACGTTCTTACCAGAATGCCCTGTTGTAGCAAGCGCTCTATTACTGGGTAAACTCCTAACTCCACCTCTGGCTTCAGAGGGTACTGTGAGATTTTTGGAGCTATCCTACCATCTTTTACTTGTACAACTACCGGAGCTACGTTTGCCATTAATCCAGTGTCCTGTCCATCTTTAGTCCAAAGTGACTCTGGTATCTGAGATGTCATTTCTTCTACTTGGGAGGGAGTCCTATTTGTCATAATGGTATGTGACATTAATTTTGATGGGGAGTCTAACATGTCTCGCACTTCCTGAGCGTGATTCTCAGGTATGTCCAAGAATACACTTTCAGGAGTACAATAAATGACGCACCCCATTTTACACAGTAAGTCTCTTCCCAGGAGATTGGTCGGTGCCGATGCAGCCAGCAAAAAGGAATGCTTGGTATGCAAAGGCCCTATTGTAATCTCGGCTGGCTTGCTAACAGGGTAATGCTGGACTACTCCTGTTACTCCCATGGCTGGAATTGTCCTACCAGTGGTTCTCATGCCCACTGTCGAATTTATCACTGATTTGGCCGCCCCCGTATCTACAAGAAAGTTTAATGATTTACCAGCTACATTAATTGCAATTTCGGGTTCACTTCCAAGGCTTGCAATCAATTTTACTGGCTGCAGATTACAGGTATGGCCACACCCCTATTGGGTATGGTGACCTCCCTGGATCCCGCTGGCAGCAACTACTTGTGACGGAGTTAATTGGGAACTACCAGAGGCGTGCCAGTCTCTGTTCGGGGGGTATCTTTTTGTTTCCCCTGTATGTGGCTCATAACTCCGTCTCTGTGGACCCTGATCCCAATGTCGTGTGTCCTGTCGTTGTCTAGGGTTTTTATGTGCATTATATGAGTTATTTGTACAGTTACGTGCAAAATGTCCTTCCCTGCTACAATTGTAACATTTTACCACATGCGGCTTACCACCAGGGACCTGTGATCTGGACTGAGGCGGCCTTGTTGTGAGGGCCTGGATACTTATTGCCATCAGTTTATCACTCTGTGACTCCCTGTGTCTTGTAATATTCCTGTCGTGCCCAGCAGCAGTCTCTCTTAAGGCGGCCACCGACATACCTCTCCAGTTGGGTTGAGTAGTTTGTACCCTACTTTTTAATACCTCCTTTAAACCGTCCATCAATACGGACACCGCTACCTCTCTATGGTGTATATTTGTCTCAATGTCCATGATCCCAGTGTATTTAGCCATTTCCTCTAATGCTCTGTGGAAATATTCAGGGGCAGTTTCCCTTTCCATTTGTTTAATGGAGAATATTTTATTCCATTTTACTACGGCTGGGAAATATATTCCCAGTTGCAGATTGATTCTGATTACATTTTCTTGATTGTATGCATCCGTAAGGGGAACCTCCTGATCTAGTTTACAGTCAGCTATAAACTTAATAGGGTCAACACTAGAGGGCAGACATGCCCGCAGTAGTGTTCTCCAATCTTTGTTGTTTGGTTCAGTGGAATTTCCTAGGTCTTTAATGAACCTTTGGCATGCGGCTAAATCTTTTCTGGGATCAGGAAATTCAGACAGAATTGTTCTTAATTCTGCTCGTGACCAGGGACAGTGCATTGCAATATTTCTAATGGGTGTGGCTCCATTTGCGTCAGTCTTACCATTGGGGACCGCTATTACTCTAACAGGGTTAATTAGAACTACTTCGCTCTGGTTTGATTCTTCAATGTGAGGTGCACTAGTTTCAGCATATTGTACAGTGCCGTACTTACCTGTAGATACAACCTCACCTGTCCCTGAGCTATGTGCTTTTGATGCCTCCCTAGGTGGTTGGGCGATGCCTACTGGAGTATCGCTTATGGTGGCCGCTAGAGAGAGAGCTGAAATCGTTGTGGGCTCATCTTCTTGGTCGTATTCCTGGGGGAAGTTTAACATAGGATACAACTTGCATGGGTTAGGGTTAGTGTCAACATTTGCATTTACTTTCATCTTAATTTTGTCATTACTAATACATTTATTAAGTGCACCCTTATCGCAAACCCGCATGTCATTTTCTGCAGCCACTTTGTCCCCTGCTATATATGGTGGTGGTGCCGTTGCTATTAGATTTCTACCTGGATGGGAATTCGCTTTTTGAGCTAGTTCCTGTTGTATTTCACTTTCCTGTTGCCATATCAGTAAACAATCATAATGTCTGATCCTCTGCTTTGCAGATTTGATTAGACCTATCCTTTTTCTTAAATTCTGCAATACCTCAGGGTTCAGACTGCCTACCCGGGGAAACTGTTCCCCATCATCCTCTGTCATACGTTCCCACTCATTGCATAATACCTGTGTGTGAGTTCCGTATTTTTCACACATTATATACCGTGCGGACCCTTTGGGCCAACAACCACCAACGTGAACCCTTGTTGGACGTCCTTTCTTTGAACAACTGGCCCCCATCGTTTGTAGTTATTGCTGCCTTAGCTAATTTCTTACAAACAGACCAAATTTGCCCGCGGTAAGGCGACGATGAAAGTTTAACCAGTGCTTTCACTCACTTCTGTTTTCTGGTAACCTCTATTTACTGGGGCGTGTGGGAGTATGTTACCCTCCCCAGCAAATATTGGTTGTTGGAGATTTGCTTAGTGAACAGCGAAACTCCCTTAAAATAACAAAAACCTACACAAATCACGTTAGAATGTACAAATAGCGTTTATGATCCCACAATAAATTGTTGATGGGTATCAAGGTAACAAACTAATGCACACAATTACGTGCGGTCCAGTCGCACAGCGCATAAATAACTAAATATTTATACGCTTTACGACCAATGGAATCGGTTGTTTAGGCTGCGAAACCTTCAGCCGGAGCTTTACCTTGACTATATGGGTGCTACGCAAAACCCCCGGGGCTGCGCTTAAATACCTCGCAGTCCTTTTGTCTGCGGAAACTACTTGCTCCTTCAATACAATGTTAACGCGGGCAAGCCAGTCCCACGCCACCAAGTGTCCACTCACCTGATGTGGTCTCCGACGGGATCCCGATTTGTGGGTTCACAAAAACAACACCTTAAGTTCCACACTCACTCCTTTCCAATCAAATACACTTTTAATCTTTCTGTACAGAAATTCCTTTCATACAGGTAGGAGTCCAATCCCTGGGTTTGCAGTAGAAAAAGTTTTTTTTCTTTTCACTAATACTTTTAGTAAACTGAACTGAACAACTGTGTGCTATTTACCAGGTGGATATACTATACCGCCCACCCTAAACAAGGTTATTGTGTGATTTGAGTCTCAATGGGCGTATGCGTACGTTCCGTTGCGTAAAACACGCCACGTGCGTATGCCTTTGCGTCACGTACGTGCTTTTGCACGTTGTCCGAGACACTTATGCACAGAGTGCAGATACGCCCACAGCGACACAATCAACACGCTTCTATCAATGTAAACAATACTCAACAGAAATCGCTTACCGTACACCACACAGTATTTGTTATGCTGTGTGTGTGTTCTTTACACTTATACCCTTAACAATTTTCCTTTGTAATCTTAACTAAATAGCACCAGATTCCTCAGCACGTGTCTAATAATCAATTCTAATGGCAACAATAAAGTGAGCTGCAACACTGTAAATGTGTGCATGCGTGTGTGTGCAAAAGCAGAAATAAACAGTTTAAAAAGATAATAGCGTTTTTGTTCTTACCTCCGGTTCCGGATTCCACCCCAGCACTCCTACAGCGTAGCGAAACAGACGCTTATCTAGCCAGCACTACTGTATCCCTCACCACCAATACGGATACGAAAGGATACTGCGTTCCCGCCCTTTGCTGACAGATAAAGTCTGTTTTAGCTAGTGCGGATGGATGTGTGGAGGGAGGACGAGCCCTTAATTGAGAATGTCGATTTCTATTACCTTATTAAACACTCTAGGAGGTTAAGAGACACAGTACGCAATTGGCGTGCGAGGTACCGTAAGGGTACGCTCTTAGCGTAGTGGACGCTGTATCGGGAGCGAGCCGCTCGAGCGACACAAACGCTCGCGAGAATACGCTGTTGGTATCGGGCACACTATAGGTGAGCGACTACCGTAATGCTACGCTGTCAGCGTAGCGGACGCTCGAGACCACGAGGAGATCACGAGCGGCGCAGACGCTCACAAGATAACAATCATTAAACCTTGTATGTAACACACAGAAAAGATATTCTTATGCTGTAAACCTTGTACCAGAACCAATGTAGAGATATAACGCTGTTTAACCTTGTTAATACCAAAGCTGTTTGAGCGATCGAGACGCTCCTGTTACCCCTTGCTATATAACGAATACACACTACCGTTAAGGGTCCAAAACCTTTTACTAACACATATCTTAAATTACTTCAAAAGGGGAAACAGTTCACAAGTCATACGCTACAAACTAACATATAGGCCCTCATTCCGAGTTGATCGGTCGCAAGGCGAATTTAGCAGAGTTACACACGCTAAGCCGCCGCCTACTGGGAGTGAATCTTAGCTTCTTAAAATTGCGACCGATGTATTCGCAATATTGCGATTACTAACTACTTAGCAGTTTCAGAGTAGCTTCAGACTTACTCTGCCTGTGCGATCAGTTCAGTGCTTGTCGTTCCTGTTTGACGTCACAAACACACCCAGCGTTCGCCCAGGCACTCCCACCGTTTCTCCGGCCACTCCTGCGTTTTTTCCGGAAACGGTAGCGTTTTCAGCCACACGCCCCTGAAACGCCGTGTTTCCGCCCAGTAACACCCATTTCCTGTCAATCACATTACGATCGCCGGAGCGATGAAAAAGCCGTGAGTAAAATTACTTTCTACATAGCAAAGTTACTTGGCGCAGTCGCAGTGCGAACATTGCGCATGCGTACTAAGCGGATTTTCATTGCGATGCGATGAAAAATACCGAGCGAACAACTCGGAATGAGGGCCATAATTCTAGCAGAGTATCTAGACAGTAACATGCACAATAGAGAACGATCGTATTGCAAATACAGAGACTAAGTGTGAATGGCTAACCATATACGGGTAACAAAGTGGCAACAGAGAAACATACCATACGGGGAACACACGCAGGCGCAACCGGAATCCAGTCCTCCAATTATCAGCGATAACTGTTGAAGAGAGAGTACTGGCTGGCCTGGGGACGGTGACCCTTATATACACTGCACACAATACAGTACAATGGTCCCTATATTCTTATTGTTCATTGGACACAGGAATTCGGCTTCGCATTATAACAAAAGGTCATAGGTTGATTCATACAGGTGGGCTGTGACGATTTCCAACAGCTCAGGTGGGTGGGATACTGGGTTTCCCGCCGCATGGCTAAGTAAGAGCAAATAATAGTAAATGGACATAAACTTCTTATGTCCATAACTATTCGCACAAGCGATTAATCCGCTCCAAACCAACACCGGAATATTGCTAATTAAATACTCTTCCGATGGGTACTAAACACCACTGTATGACTCCTGTTAGACCCTTCGTACAATACAAAGAGGGATCCCTCTGTCCAGGAACATGCTATATTAACTAAACTTTCAGAATCTATCAAAGGGACCATGATCTACAAAATACATTATATAGTTAAAATATGTAACGATTGAGTCGCACGCTACGAACACATGAACTCTACCATAAATGCACATACCGCGCGCCCGCGGGTGCCCGCAACAGCGAGTATGCGCACGCACGGGAGAGCGCACGCATGCGCAGCGCAGACCTGTGTGAGGTGCAAATATGGCAGTGTGCATAGAGATATTTTTCTGACTTTGACAATGCAGATCAGTCAGCAAAAACTTTTGACATCTGGTCCAGACTGAAGGAACTGCCTACAATTAGTGACATGTTTTCTGTGACTGCATATCATATGGTCACCATTCAAAGAATGGTTGATAATTATTTTAGTGATAGCATGCAATTAGGCATGTCAGATAGTCAGTTTCACTACTGGCAGGAAAAAAGGCTCTCTAGCCTCCCCTCAAACAAGAGCAGCAGCTGCAGGCCAGTAGCAGCAGTGGCAGCAGAAGCCCAGCAGTGGTGAGCACTACTGGGGGCAATACATGTAACTGACACTGCTGGGGGTATTATGTGTATCTGGCACTACTGGGGGCATTATGTGTATTTGGTACTGCTGGGGTTATTACATGTATCTGGCACTACTGGGGCATTACGTGTATCTGGCACTACTGGGGCATTACATGTATATTGCACTACTTGTGGCATTATGTGTAACTTGCACTATACTGGGGGAATTATTTGTAACTGGCACTTTACTAGGGGCATTATGTGTATTTGGCACTATACTGGGGCCATTACGTGTAAGGAGCACTACTGTGGTCACTTTGTGTAAGGCTGCCATTTGTGTGTGTAGGGGGGTGATAATGTTTTATATATATATATATATATATTGTGACAAGAACACTGGGATAGTGTTTGAGGGCAGGTATATTTGTCCCAGGTTCTTGTCTTACATGTTTTAGAAAATGTTAACTTCTAGGAAAAATGCTTTTTGTTTTGTCTGAACCTTTTCAGTTTGCTGTAAAAGCTGGGTAAAGGCTCTGAGAGAGAGATAAGGCGAGTTCTAGACATTGGGCCCAGTTCGGGTCTTTGGCCTCACAGAGGGCTAATCAGGGTTTCAGCTGTGTAAGAGTGTTATAGTGCTTCTAACCTGATTAGTATGGGCAGACTGCCTGGGAAGGCTGGAGGATCTGTGTGTGAGAGACACGCTTTCTGATGCAAGTAAGCTATACAGTATGTACTGAAGAACTCTGTGTTTTGTTTAGTGACAGTTAGGAATATCTTATGTTTAGTTAGTGCCGGACAGGCAAGGTATTTTTATTTTTGGGTTTTGTTTTATTTTCTGTTTCAATAAAACTGGCCGGGGTCAGTTGTACCAGAAACTGGACTTGTGTTGTTCCTCAGCTGCTGCGTGCGGCCATATTCCCCAGGAAAAGGCGCCTTGCACCCCTACAGTGTTACAACTTGGTGGAGAATGCGGGCACACCGTTCTGCGCATAAGTGAAAGCAGCAGCTTTGTGAGGCCTGCAGAAAACGGTGGTTTATGCAGATACAGCCCAGTGTGAAGTTACTGAGACTCACCCCTGAGGGTTTGATATGTCCTGGGTGAAAGCAGCTACAAAGCCGCCTGAAAAATCTGTCGACATGGAGGAACTGCTTAAAGCCTTGCTGCAAGCTACAGCGGCTCAGCAGGAGGCCAACAGACAGCAGCAGGTGGCAATGGAGGAAAATTGGAGACTACAGCAGGAGGCCAACAGACAGCAGCAGGTGGCAATGGAGGAAAATATAAGACAGCAGCAGGTGGCAATGGAGGAAAATAAGAGACAACAGCAGGCAGTTGTTGATGAACTTTACAGGCAACAGCGTCAGGATAGACAGGCCTTAACAGAAGTGGTGCAGAGCCTTGCAGCCCGGATTGGAGATGTGGCCGTCAGTGCTCCGACCAGCTCTAGTTCTATACGGGCCAGTCACTTCCTGCAGAAAATGACAGAGGCTGATGATGTGGAGGCCTACTTGACCACGTTTGAAAGGACTGCAGAGCGTGAGAACTGGCCAAAAGCACAGTGGGCCAGTCTGCTGGCACCTTTCCTGTCAGGTGAGCCCCAAAAAGCTTACTTTGATTTAAGCCCTGCTGAGGCTCGGGACTATGATAAACTAAAGACTGAGATCCTGACCCGCCTGGGAGTCACGCTGTCAGTACGAGCACAACGGGTGCACCGTTGGCTGTACGCCATGGAGAAGCCTCCGCGCTCCCAGATGCACGACCTTATTCAGCTAACAAAAAAATGGCTACAGCCAGAGACATTAACTGGTCCCCAGATGGTGGAAAGAGTCGTCATGGACCGCTACTTGAGATCTTTGCCCATGGTCCTGCGCAAGTGGGTGAGCCATGGAAACCCGGGTACTGCTGACCAATTAGTGGACATGGTAGAGAGGTATTTGGCAGCAGAGGAACTACTGATGACCACCCAGCAACCCATAGATCCTCGACAGCGCCCTTCAGTAAAGACTGGTAAGACTGTTCCGTGGGAAAACGTTGCTGGGCGGTTAAGAGAACGCAGGGCTGGAGAGACTGTAAACACTGGCCCTGGAGACAGGCCAATGGGGCTAGAACGGTCTATGCTGCCCAAACGGGTTGATAATCGTGTGGTTAAATGTTTTAGGTGTGGTATGCCAGGTCATGTTATTGCCAATTGCCCAGTCACGCAAGAACCCATGCAATGTGATGCTGCCTTTGAATGTCGCAGAATGTCTTTCTTTGCTAGGTTAGCCTGTACTGTGGTACCTTCACCTGAGCTGGAAAAACAAATGTGTGATGTGTTCTTAGAGGGTAACCGGGTAGAGGCCTTGCTAGATTCAGGAAGTTTAGTTACCCTCGTGAAAGCTGGGTTAGTGAACCCCTTAAAGGTCCAGCAAATACCTATTGGGGTAACTTGCATACATGGGGATACCCAACATTATGCCACTGCTGAGGTGAATATAGAAACTTGTTGTGGGTCAGCAATGGTTAAAGTGGGACTGGTCCCTACCTTGGTGCATGAGGCCATAATAGGGAGGGATTTTCCTCATTTTTGGAAACTGTGGGAATCACGGTTATCAACAGATGTGAGAAGTAAAAAGCCAGTTGATAATACCGGTGATTTTATGGATGTACGTGGGTCTTCGGAACTTTCTGGCCCTTTGCCTTTTGCTAGTTTGGCTGGGGAAGTGACAGATGGGGAGTCCAGTGAGGACCCTCTTGCCGGGAACAGAGACATAGTAGTTAGAACTGAAAGCGTGCCTGACCTGGAGGTAAAGAAGGATCTGTTTGCGTCTGAACAGTTAAAGGATCCTACCTTAATAAAGGCTAGAGAGAATGTTAAGATTGTTAATGGGGAACCTGTGGTACCAGGTGACAGGGTTACGTATCCCCACATGGCCATCTGTAATGAGCTCTTGTACCACATTGTCAAAAGGGGTGAGGATGTGGTGGAACAGCTGGTAGTTCCCCAGCCTTATCGGAGAACGGTACTAGATTTAGCTCATAGTCACGTTACCGCAGGACATTTAGGGGCAGAAAAAACCACTGAAAGAGTTTTACAAAGGTTCTTTTGGCCAGGGGTTTATAAAGAAGTGTCTGAATATTGTTCTTCCTGTCCTGAATGCCAGTATCATGCCCCTAGACCCCATTTCAGGAGCCCACTAGTTCCCATGCCTATTATAGAGGTCCCGTTTGACAGAATAGCCATGGATCTCGTGGGGCCCTTGTTAAAGTCTGCTCGGGGCCATCAGTATATCCTGGTAATTATGGACTATGCCACTCGATATCCTGAGGCTGTCCCTTTACGCACTATCACAACCAAGGCGATAGCTAGGGAGCTGGTGCAGGTATTTAGTAGAGTGGGAATACCAAAAGAAATTTTGACTGACCAAGGTACTCCATTTATGTCAAGGATCATGAAAGAGTTGTGCAAGTTATTTAAGGTCACTCACCTCAGGACGTCCATCTACCATCCCCAAACTGACGGGTTGGTGGAAAGGTTTAATAAAACATTAAAAAGTATGTTAAAAAAGGTTGTTGAGAGAGATGGGAAAAACTGGGATTGTTTGTTGCCCTACTTGTTAATGGCCATCAGAGAAGTTCCTCAGTCCTCTACGGGGTTTTCTCCATTTGATTTGTTGTATGGTAGACACCCCAGAGGGCTGTTGGATATTGCCAAAGAGACGTGGGAAGGACAGCCCACTCCTTATAGAAGCGTTATTGAGCATGTAACACAAATGCAGGATAGGATTGCAGCCGTGGTACCTGTTGTCAGAGAGCACATGGAACAGGCCCAAAGTGCTCAACAGAGGGTCTATAACCGGAGTGCCAAGATACGGGAATTTGCTCCTGGCGATAGAGTTCTTGTTTTGGTACCCACTGTGGAAAGCAAATTCCTAGCTAAATGGCAGGGTCCATTTGAGATTAGGGAAAAAGTGAATGAGGTTAATTACAAAGTATACCAGCCGGGAAAGAGAAAACCCGAACAGATCTACCATGTTAACTTAATCAAACCCTGGAAAGATAGGTTGTCTCTGTCAGCGGAGCCTTGCCCTTCGGTGTCTTCACCCCGGTTGCTTCCCGCAGTGAAGGTGTCAGAGACATTATCAGCTGATCAGAACAATCAGGTTAAAGAATTTCTCATCCAAAATAGGGAGGTATTTTCAGAGCTGCCTGGCCGAACGACCATAATAAAACATGACATTGTCACAGAACCAGGGGTCAGGGTTCATTTAAAGCCATATAGGATTCCTGAAGCTCAGCGAGAAGCTATTTCTAAGGAAGTTAAAACCATGTTAGAACTTGGAGTCATAGAGGAGTCTAACAGTGAGTGGTCCAGTCCCATAGTGCTCATCCCGAAGCCCGACGGTAGCATACGCTTCTGTAATGACTTTCGTAAGTTAAATGAGGTGTCCAAGTTTGACGCATACCCCATGCCCCGTGTGGATGAGCTTGTAGAAAGGCTGGGAACAGCCAGGTTTCTCACCACATTGGACCTGACCAAAGGTTACTGGCAAATACCTTTATCTGATAGCGCCAAAGAAAAAACAGCCTTTTCGGTTCCGGAGGGGCTGTACCAGTATAAGATGTTACCCTTTGGGTTGCATGGGGCTCCAGCAACCTTTCAACGGGCGATGGATAAAATTTTGAGGCCCCATAGAAAATATGCAGCTGCCTATTTGGATGATGTGGTAATTCACAGTACAGACTGGGGGTCCCATTTGGTTAAAGTACAAGCAGTACTGGACTCAATCAGAGAGGCAGGGTTAACTGCTAACCCAAAAAAGTGCTGCCTCGCAATGGAGGAGGTCAAATACTTGGGCTTCACCATAGGCAGAGGTCTGATTAGGCCCCAATTGAATAAAGTTGATGCTATTCAAAACTGGCCTCGTCCAGTGAATAAAAAACAGGTAAGGGCTTTTTTGGGAATTACTGGGTACTATAGACGGTTTATTCCTAATTTTGCGACCACAGCGGTGCCGTTGTCAGACCTTACCAAAGGGAAGCAGTCAAATGTGGTGAAATGGAACCCTGATGCAGAAAAGGCGTTCCAAGCGTTAAAAGTGGCTTTGTGTTCACAACCGGTGTTGATAACACCAGATTTTTCAAAAGAATTTGTGGTACAGACAGATGCCTCAGAGGTAGGGATAGGTGCTGTGCTGTCCCAAACCAGAGATGGGGACGAACACCCTATCATTTATTTGAGTAGGAAACTCAATGAGCATGAAAAAAGGTATGCCATTGTGGAAAAGGAGGCTTTGGCCATTAAGTGGGCACTAGATACCTTGAGGTATTACCTCTTGGGTAGACAATTCAGACTAGTGACAGACCATGCCCCTTTAAAATGGATGTATGTAAATAGAGGCAAGAATGCTCGTGTAACTAGATGGTTTCTAGCGTTGCAGGACTTTAAGTTTACTGTCGAACATAGACCGGGAACACAATTGGCCAACGCAGATGCATTGTCTCGCATCTTCTGTTTGGGGGCTACAAGTGTTCCGGCCCCTAGGTCGAAACAGGGGAGGGGGATATGTGACAAGAACACTGGGATAGTGTTTGAGGGCAGGTATATTTGTCCCAGGTTCTTGTCTTACATGTTTTAGAAAATGTTAACTTCTAGGAAAAATGCTTTTTGTTTTGTCTGAACCTTTTCAGTTTGCTGTAAAAGCTGGGTAAAGGCTCTGAGAGAGAGATAAGGCGAGTTCTAGACATTGGGCCCAGTTCGGGTCTTTGGCCTCACAGAGGGCTAATCAGGGTTTCAGCTGTGTAAGAGTGTTATAGTGCTTCTAACCTGATTAGTATGGGCAGACTGCCTGGGAAGGCTGGAGGATCTGTGTGTGAGAGACACGCTTTCTGATGCAAGTAAGCTATACAGTATGTACTGAAGAACTCTGTGTTTTGTTTAGTGACAGTTAGGAATATCTTATGTTTAGTTAGTGCCGGACAGGCAAGGTATTTTTATTTTTGGGTTTTGTTTTATTTTCTGTTTCAATAAAACTGGCCGGGGTCAGTTGTACCAGAAACTGGACTTGTGTTGTTCCTCAGCTGCTGCGTGCGGCCATATTCCCCAGGAAAAGGCGCCTTGCACCCCTACAGTGTTACAATATATATAATATTTGATAACATATAGTTGCAAGGCATATATATATATATATACACACAATGCAGTTTACCCGGCACTCCACCTGGTGTATTACTGGTTCTGGTGCCCTCATGAAAAAGATATGGACAAGCAAAGATGCGGCACTCACGAACACTTTGAAAGAAGTCACAGACCCCAGTTCAGGTATGGTCAACGTTTCAATCCTTTATGGATTTTCGTCAGGAACAAGCAAGTATGCTTGTTCCTGACGAAAATCCATAAAGGATTGAAACGTTGACCATACCTGAACTGGGGTCTGTGACTTCTTTTAAAGTGTTCTTGAGTGCCGCATCTTTGCTTGTCTATATATATATATATATATAAAATTTGATAACATAATATATAGGTGCAAGGCCATGCCCACTTTTCCAGGAGAGCACACAATTCGACATGCATGTTTGCTCTTCAAAAAATATTGCTCAGGGTGCTAGTAGGCCTGGAGCCTGCCCCCTGAGGACATGTTACAATGAGGGTGGGGTTGCCATTAAAATACAATGCAGGCATCTATACCTTATAATTCTTATTATTACATTAGTGTTAACTGCATTATATACGAGTGCCCCCCCCCCCCTTACTGATTATAGCAGCCTAGCAGGTCCCCTATCCCTTATAATACCCTTTACAACCCTTAAACGACTGTATTGATTATACAGTATATCAGTGGCCCGCTTATTGTAGCAGGCATCTCCTATACACGGAAGTAGTTAAAGTATAATAGCATACTGATATATTATTACCAGTCAGTGTGTGCCTCCCCTCAGCCATGATTGTGGCAGGTCGTTGTTATACATTCTACTTAAAATAACACTTTCCACCCCCACCTGATTGGAATTTGAAGTAGGTGGATTTTATACAAATTTGCCATGATTGTGGCAGGTGGTTGTTATACATTCTACTTAAAATAACACTATCCACCCCCGACCCCGTCTGATTGGAATTTGAAGTTGGTGGATGTTATACAATTTTTTTTAAAATGCTGTAATAAAGTACACCGGAAGACCTCATATGTTTCTCGGTGTGTGTCCCACTCCTCCCTCTGCGCGTCTGATACCACACACACATGTCACAGTAGGTCACACGCACAATACTGCAGAACTGGAGACACAGGCATGCGCTGGAGTCAGCACACAACAGCTGTGTAATCACTGACAGCCTGCCGGGAGTATTCAACCAGCCCAGCTTGGAAAATTTCTGCAGAGCTCGCAGTGCACCGGAAATGCCCTTTATACAGCTTATCAGGGGCCCACTGGGACCAACAGGGCCCTAAGCATCCGCTTTGGTTGCCTTGTGGTAAATCCACTACTGATAACATACAGACAACACTAGTGAGATTTATAAAAGGGCACAGGGAAAAAGCTATTTGAGACCTCACCTAAATATGTGCAGTAAACCTATGGATACGTAAATACATCATCTCAAAAGCACTGGGGCTGATTCAGACCTGATCGCTGCTGTGCGTTTTCGCACAGCTGTCGATCAGGTCTGAACTATACATGCATATGCATCGCAATGCGCAGACGCGACGGTCCACAGCAACGGGGAGCGACAGTCTGCAACAGGATGGTGCAAAAAATCCAAACGCACCGGCGAACGCACGGAGACTGACAGGAAGAGGGCATTGTGGATGGCAACTGACCGTTTCTAGGGATTGTCCGGAAAAACGCAGGAGGGACCCGGCGTTTGTGGCAGGATTCCTGATGTCAGCTCCAGCCCCGATCATCGCAGCGGGTGAGTAAGTCCTGGGCTGTGCAGAGACTGCACAAACTGCTGTTTGCTCAGCTCTCCAGCACAAGCGTTCACACACCTGCACACACACACACAATACCCACCCCCTGTAGGTGGCGACTACCTGATCGCAGGGATGCAAAAAACGCACCCTAGCGATCAGGTCTGAATTCAGCCATAGAAATCTGTTGGAGATATATGCTTTGGTCCCTCTATCCAGTGGCGGATTTACCACAAGGCATCCAAAGCGGATGCCTAGGGCCCAGGAGGTCGCAGAGGGCCCAGCTGCACTAGAAAATCCATAAGCGCTGGACTTTAAATGGTCCCAGCAAGCTGTCAATGATTAGACAGCTGCCAGGTGACAGCTCATCCAGCGCTCGCCTGTCACTGTGTCCTCCTGCCTTCCTTCTGTCATGTGCGTGTGATAACATTACACACATTACACACATGCGCATTATGTCACACGCACATACAGATTAGCCTTCTGTGAGGCCAAAGACCCGAACTGGGCCCAATGTCTGGAACTTGCCCCATCTCTCTTTCAGGGCCCTTACCCACCTTTTCCAACAAACTGAAAAGGTTCTAACAAAACAAAACATATTCCTAGAAGTTTTCATTTTACTAATACATGCAAGACAAGAACCTGGGACAAACATACCTGCCCTCAAACACTATCCCAGTGTTCTTGTCACATATCCCCCTCCCCTGTTTCGACCTAGGGGTCGGAACACTTGTAGCCCCCAAACAGAAGATGCGGGACAATGCATCTGCGTTGGCCAATTGTGTACCCGGTCTATGTTCGACAGTAAACTTAAAATCCTGCAACGTTAGAAACCATCTAGTTACACGAGCATTCTTGCCTCTATTTACATACATCCATTTTAACGGGGCATGATCCGTCACTAGTCTGAATTGTCTACCCAAGAGGTAATGTCTCAAGGTATCTAGTGCCCACTTAATGGCCAAAGCCTCCTTTTCCACAATGGCATACCTTTTTTCATGCTCATTGAGTTTCCTACTCAAATAAATGATAGGGTGTTCGTCCCCATCTCTGGTTTGGGACAGCACAGCGCCTATCCCTACCTCTGAGGCATCTGTCTGTACCACAAATTCTTTTGAAAAATCTGGTGTTATCAATACCGGTTGTGAACACAAAGCCACTTTTAACGCTTGGAACGCTTTTTCTGCATCAGGGTTCCATTTCACCATATTTGACTGCTTCCCTTTGGTAAGGTCTGACAACGGCACCGCTGTGGTCGCAAAATTGGGAATAAACCATCTATAGTACCCAGTTATTCCCAAAAAAAGCCCTTACCTGTTTTTTATTCACTGGACGAGGCCAGTTTTGAACAGCATCAATTTTATTCAATTGGGGCCTAATTAGACCTCTGCCTATGGTGAAGCCCAAGTATTTGACCTCCTCCATTGCGAGGCAGCACTTCTTTGGGTTAGCAGTTAACCCTGCCTCTCTGATTGAGTCCAGTACTGCTTGTACTTTAACCAAATGGGACCCCCAGTCTATACTGTGAATTACCACATCATCCAAATAGGCAGCTGCATATTTTCTATGGGGCCTCAAAATTTTATCCATCGCCCGTTGAAAGGTTGCCGGAGCCCCATGCAACCCAAAGGGTAACATCTTATACTGGTACAGCCCCTCCGGAACCGAAAAGGCTGTTTTTTCTTTTGCGCTATCAGATAAAGGTATTTGCCAGTAACCTTTGGTCAGGTCCAACGTGGTGAGAAACCTGGCTGTTCCCAGCCTTTCTATAAGCTCATCCACATGGGGCATGGGGTACGCGTCAAACTTGGACACCTCATTTAACTTACGAAAGTCATTACAGAAGCGTATGCTACCGTCGGGCTTCGGGATGAGAACTATGGGACTGGACCACTCACTGTTAGATTCCTCTATGACTCCAAGTTCTAACATGGTTTTAACTTCTTTAGTAACAGCTTCTCGCTGAGCTTCAGGAATCCTGTATGGCTTTAAATGAACCCTGACCCCTGGTTCTGTGACAATGTCATGTTTTATTAGGGTCGTTCGACCAGGCAGCTCTGAAAATATCTCCCATTTTGGATGAGAAATTCTTTAACCTGATTGTTCTGGTCAGCTGATAATGTCTCTGACACCTTTACTGCGGGAAGCAACCGAGGTGAAGACACCGAAGGGCAAGGCTCCGCTGACAGAGACAACCTATCTTTCCAGGGTTTGATTAAGTTAACATGGTAGATTTGTTCGGGTTCTCTCTTTCCCGGCTGGTATACTTTGTAATTAACCTCATTCACTTTTTCCCTAATCTCAAATGGACCCTGCCATTTAGCTAGGAATTTGCTTTCCACAGTGGGTACCAAAACAAGAAATCTATCTCCAGGAGCAAATTCCTGTATCTTGGCACTCCGGTTATATACCCTCTGTTGAGCACTTTGGGCCTGTTCCATGTGCTCTCTGACAATAGGTACCACGGCTGCAATCCTATCCTGCATTTGTGATATATGTTCAATAACGCTTCTATAAGGAGTGGGCTGTCCTTCCCACGTCTCTTTGGCAATGTCCAACAGCCCTCTGGGGTGTCTACCATACAACAAATCAAATGGAGAAAACCCCGTAGAGGACTGAGGAACTTCTCTGATGGCCATTAACAAGTAGGGCAACAAACAATCCCAGTTTTTCCCATCTCTCTCAACAACATTTTTTAACATACTTTTTAATGTTTTATTAAACCTTTCCACCAACCCATCTGTTTGGGGATGGTAGATGGACGTCCTGAGGTGAGTGACCTTAAATAATTTGCACAATTCCTTCATGATCCTTGACATAAATGGAGTACCTTGGTCAGTCAAAATTTCTTTTGGTATTCCCACTCTACTAAAAACCTGCACCAGCTCCCTAGCTATCGCCTTGGTTGTGATAGTGCGTAAAGGGACAGCCTCAGGATATCGAGTGGCATAGTCCATAATTACCAGGATATACTGATGGCCCGAGCAGACTTTAACAAGGGCCCCACGAGATCCATGGCTATTCTGTCAAACGGGACCTCTATAATAGGCATGGGAACTAGTGGGCTCCTGAAATGGGGTCTAGGGGCATGATACTGGCATTCAGGACAGGAAGAACAATATTCAGACACTTCTTTATAAACCCCTGGCCAAAAGAACCTTTGTAAAACTCTTTCAGTGGTTTTTTCTGCCCCTAAATGTCCTGCGGTAACGTGACTATGAGCTAAATCTAGTACCGTTCTCCGATAAGGCTGGGGAACTACCAGCTGTTCCACCACATCCTCACCCCTTTTGACAATGTGGTACAAGAGCTCATTACAGATGGCCATGTGGGGATACGTAACCCTGTCACCTGGTACCACAGGTTCCCCATTAACAACCTTAACATTCTCCCTAGCCTTTATTAAGGTAGGATCCTTTAACTGTTCAGACGCAAACAGATCCTTCTTTACCTCCAGGTCAGGCACGCTTTCAGTTCTAACTACTATGTCTCTGTTCCCAGCAAGAGGGTCCTCACTGGACTCCCCATCTGTCACTTTCCCAGCCAAACTAGCAAAAGGCAAAGGGTCAGAAAGTTCCGAAGACACACGTACATCCATAAAATCACCGGTATTATCAACTGGCTCTTTACTTCTCACATCTGTTGATAACCGTGATTCCCACAGTTTCCAAAAATGAGGAAAATCCCTCCCTATTATGGCCTCATGCACCAAGGTGGGGACCAGTCCTACTTTAACAATTGCTGACCCACAACAAGTTTCTATATTCACTTCAGCAGTGACATAATGTTGGGTATCCCCATGTATGCAAGTTACCCCAATAGGTATTTGCTGGACCTTTAAGGGGTTCACTAACCCAGCTTTCACGAGGGTAACTAAACTTCCTGAATCTAGCAAGGCCCCTACCCGGTTACCCTCTAAGAACACATCACACATTTGTTTTTCCAGCTCAGGTGAAGGTACCACAGTACAGGCTAACCTAGCAAAGAAAGACATTCTGCGACATTCAAAGGCAGCATCACATTGCATGGTTCTTGCGTGACTGGGCAATTGGCAATAACATGACCTGGCATACCACACCTAAAACATTTAACCACACGATTATCAACCCATTTGGGCAGCATAGACCGTTCTAGCCCCATTGGCCTGTCTCCAGGGCCAGTGTTTACAGTCTCTCCAGCCTTGCCTTCTCTTATCCGCCCAGCAACATTTTCCCAAGGAACAGTCTTACCAGTCTTTACTGAAGGGCGCTGTCGAGGATCTATGGGTTGCTGGGTGGTCATCAGTAGTTCCTCTTCTGCCAAATACCTCTCTACCATGTCCACTAATTGGTCAGCAGTACCCGGGTTTCCATGGCTCACCCACTTGCGCAGGACCATGGGCAAAGATCTCAAGTAGCGGTCCATGACGACTCTCTCAACCATCTGGGGACCAGTTAATGTCTCTGGCTGTAACCATTTTTTGGTTAGCTGAATAAGGTCGTGCATCTGGGAGCGAGGAGGCTTCTCCATGGCGTACACCCACCGAAGCACCCGTTGTGCTCGTACTGACAGCGTGACTCCCAGGCGGGTCAGGATCTCAGTCTTTAGTTTATCATAGTCCCGAGCCTCAGCAGGGCTTAAGTCAAAGTACGCTTTTTGGGGCTCACCTGACAGGAAAGGTGCCAGCAGACTGGCCCACTGTGCTTTCGGACAGTTCTCACGCTCGGCAGTCCTTTCAAACGTGGTCAGGTAGGCCTCCACATCATCAGCCTCTGTCATTTTCTGCAGGAAGTGACTGGCCCGTATAGAACTGGAGCTGGTCGGAGCACTGACGGCCACATCTCCAATCCGGGCTGCAAGGCTCTGCACCACTTCTGTTAAGGCCTCTCTATCCTGACGCTGTTGCCTGTAAAGTTCGTCAACAGCTGCCTGCTGTTGTCTCCTATTTTCCTCCATTGCCACCTGCTGCTGTCTGTTGGCCTCCTGCTGAGCCGCTGTAGCTTGCAGCAAGGCTTTAAGCAGTTCCTCCATGTCAACAGATTTTTCAGGCGGCTTTGTAGCTGCTTTCACCCAGGGCATATATCAAACCCTCAGGGGTGAGTCTCAGCAACTTCACACTGGGCTGTATCTGCATAAACCACCGTTTTCTGCAGGCCTCATAAAGCTGCTGCTTTC
Organism: Pseudophryne corroboree; assembly: GCF_028390025.1. Lineage (NCBI taxonomy): Eukaryota > Metazoa > Chordata > Amphibia > Anura > Myobatrachidae > Pseudophryne > Pseudophryne corroboree. The sequence goes on along the minus strand of NC_086444.1, from coordinate 527,385,235 downwards.
ACTTATGCGCAGAACGGACTGCTCGCATTCTCCACCAAGTTGTAACACTGTAAGGGTGCAAGGTGCCGTTTCTGGGGTAAATGGCAGCACGCAGCAGCTGAGGAACAACACAAGTCCAGTTTCTGGTACAACTGGACCCAGCCAGTTTTATTGTACAGAAAATAAAACAAACACCAAAAGAAAATACCTTGCCTGTCCGGCACTAACTAAACACAAGATGTTCCTAACTATCACTAAAACAAAAAACACAGAGTTCTCCAGCAAACACTGTATAGCTCACTGTATCAGGAAGCGTGTTTCTCTCACAGAGATCCTGCAGTCTTCCCAGGCAGTCTGCACACCCTAATCAGGCCAGCAGCTCTATAACACTCTTACACAGCTGAAAGCCTGATTAGCCTTCTGTGAGGCCAAAGACCCGAACTGGGCCCAATGTCTGGAACTTGCCCCATCTCTCTTTCAGGGCCCTTACCCACCTTTTCCAAAAAACTGAAAAGGTTCTAACAAAACAAAACAAAACATATTCCTAGAAGTTTTCATTTTTCTAATACATGTAAGACAAGAACCTGGGACAAACATACCTGCCCTCAAACACTATCCCAGTGTTCTTGTCACAATATATATATATATATGTGTATGCATTTTTAATATGCTATGTGTATATGTATGTACATTTATATATTTATATATATATATGTGTGTGTGTGTGTGTGTGTGTGTGTGTGTGTGTGTGTGTGTGTGTGTGTGTGTGTGTATATACGGTATATATATACAGTATATATATGTGTAGATATGTATATGTGTGTGTATGTATGTATATATATGTGTATGTATATACATATATATATATATATATATATATATATATATATATATACATACATATACAGACACACTAGTTTTAAGGACCCAGCATATACTGGGTCACCTCGGTACCCACCCCCATGCTTGGCTCCACCCAGTTCTGGAAACCTCCCCCATGCAAATCCTGCGTTTGCCACTGGTACTGTATACATGGAGCTTTTTGAGTCTGAGACAAAGAGTCGGGAGCAACAGGAAGGAGGGTGAAAGTGCTGCACACATCGGTACTGCTACTGGGAGGCGAGTGTGCAGGAAGCAGGGCCGGATTAACAATGGGGCGGGTGGAGCTGCAGCTCCAGGCCCTCCCATCAAACTAGGCCCACAGCATCTGATTTGCAGCTGCAGCCAGGAATTTTTTTATGCTGCTACAGCAGCATGCCAGTGACAGTCTGAAGCGCTGCTCCCTCCTGCCCAGAGTGGAGACGTACAGATGGACCTCTATTGGTCCATTTCTCACCGAGCGGCTCAACATACCAGTAGGAAGCCGCTTGGGCAGGGGATACACTGATACTGGAACTCTGCAGGGGGCAGGGCTAAACGGGACCCAGGGGGCAGAGCTACACGGGACCCAGGCTGCCTGCTGCTAACATGGCTGTTGTTGCTGCTGTTGAGAGGGAGAGAAGCTGCTGCACATCCATGTCCGGCCCAGCCAGTGAGACAGTGACTGCACTGAAGACCTTGGGCGGGATGTACTAAAGCAAAAATGCAGTAAAACCCCCGAAAACGGGGGTTTTACCGCATTTTCATATTTACTAACACCCTACCGCCGCGTTTTCGGCGTCCAGGGTATCGCCATCTCTGGATGGCGATACCCTATAGAAGCCTATGGGCTTCTTTTCGCCGACCGCCGCAACCCGCCGACACCGTCGACACCGCCGCAGACGCCGACCCCCCTCCCCCCCAGCTTACCTTCCTCCATGATGCCCCGAACCCGGAAGGTAATCTCCTCCTCCCCCTAGCAACGCAGTTGGACGTCCTTCCGACTGCAGGGGGGAGGAGGAGGCGCCGGGGGCAGCCTGCTGCTGCTACCCGGCATCAAGGCAGTGTGGGGACCCCATGGAGGTGACGGAGACCCCCCGCAGACCACCTAACAGGTATCGCGGGGGGCCTCCGTCACCGCATCGCGATGTTGATCGCATATGTTAGTACATACGCGATCAACATCGCTGCGGTAACCGGCGAGGTGCGGCGATGTATGTTAATACATCCCGCCCCGAGTGAGTAGAGGGGATTGTGAGTGAGTGTGTGTGAGCTTCTGCAGGGGGTAGAGTTTAATATAGAGCAAGGGTGAGAAAGTATGTGAGTGTGACACTGCATGGTGGCAGGGAGTGTGTGAGTGTGATAGAGCGCAGGCCGCGGGGGCAAGAAGAGTGTGAGTGTGATAAAGAGTGTGCCGCTGGGGGAGGGAGTGTATGAGTGTGATAGAGTGCTGGCCACGGTAGGGAGGGAGTGTGTGTAATAGTGCGCAGGGGCAGGGAGTGTGTCAGTGTGATAGAGTGCAGGCCGCAGGGGGGAGGGAGTGTGTCAATGTGATAGAGAGCGGGCCGCGGTGGGAGGGAGTGTGTCAGTGTGATAGAGCGCAGGCCATGGGTGGTGGGGAAATGTGTCAGGGTGATAGAGAGCAGGCCGCGGTGGGAGGGAGTGTGTCAGTGTGATAGAGAGCGGGACGCGGTGGGAGGGAGTGTGTCAGTGTGATAGAGAGCGGGGGCCGCGGTGGGAGGGAGTGTGTCAGTGTGATAGAGAGCGGGGGCAGCGGTGGGAGGGAGTGTGTCAGTGTGATAGAGAGCGGTCCGCAGTGGGATGGAGTGTGTCAGTGTGATAGAGAGCGGGCCGCGGTGGGAGGGAGTGTGTCAGTGTGATAGAGAGCGGGGGCCGCGGTGGGAGGGAGTGTGTCAGTGTGATAGAGAGCGGGGGCCGTGGTGGGAGGGAGTGTGTCAGTGTGATAGAGAGCGGTCCGCAGTGGGATGGAGTGTATCAGTGTGATAGAGAGCGGGCCGCGGTGGGAGGGAGTGTGTCAGTGTGACAGAGGGCAGGCCGCGGTGGGAGGGAGTGTGTCAGTGTGATAGAGAGCGGGGGCCGCGGTGGGAGGGAGTGTGTCAGTGTGATAGAGAACGGTCCGCAGTGGGAGGGAGTGTGTCAGTGTGATAGAGAGTGGGCCGCGGTGGGAGGGAGTGTGTCAGTGTGATAGAGAGCGGGCCGCGGTGGGAGGGAGTGTGTCAGTGTGATAGAGGGCAGGCCGCGGTGGGAGGGAGTGTGTCAGTGTGATAGAGAGCGGGCCGCGGTGGGAGGGAGTGTGTCAGTGTGATAGAGCACGGGGGGAGGGAGTGTGTGAGTGTGATAGAGCTCAGGCAGTGTGTCAGTGTGATAGAGTGCAGGCAGCGGGGGCAGGGAGTGTATGAGGGTGATATAGTGCAGGCCACGGAAAGGGCGGAGTGTGTGAGTGTTATAGAGCGCAGGCAGCAGGGGCAGTGAGTGTGTCAGTGTGATAGAGAGCGGTCCGCAGTGGGAGGGAGTGTGTCAGTGTGATCGAGAGCAGGCCGCGGGGGGCAGTGAGTGTGTCAGTGTGATAGAGAGCGGGCCGCAGGGGGGAGGGAGTGTGTCAGTGTGATAGAGAGCGGTCCGCGTTGGGAGGGAGTGTGTCAGTGTGACGCTCTGTGTGGGCAGTGCAGGCAGGGAGTGTGTCAGTGTGATAGAGCACGGGGGAGGGAGTGTGTGAGTGTGATAGAGCTCAGGCAGTGTGTCAGTGTGATAGAGTGCAGGCAGCGGGGGCAGGGAGTGTATGAGTGTGATATAGTGCAGGCCATGGTAATGGCGGAGTGTGTGAGTGTAATAGAGCGCAGGCAGCAGGGGCAGTGAGTGTGTCAGTGTGATAGTGCGCAGGCTGCTGGGGGAGGAAGTGTGTCAGTGTGATAGAGGGTAGACAGCGGGAACAGGGAGTGCATCAGTGTGATAGAGCGCAGGCTGCTGGGGGAGGAAGTGTGTCAGTGTGATAGAGGGTAGACAGCGGGAACAGGGAGTGCATCAGTGTGATAGTGCGCAGGCTGCTGGGGGAGGAAGTGTGTCAGTGTGATAGAGGGTAGACAGCGGGAACAGGGAGTGCATCAGTGTGATAGTGCGCAGGCTGCTGGGGGAGGAAGTGTGTCAGTGTGATAGAGGGTAGACAGCGGGAACAGGGAGTGCATTAGTGTGATAGAGCGCAGGCCGCAGTGGGAGTGAGTGCGGGGCCAATGTGTTTTCCTATTGAGGCCATTAAGTCCCCCCTTCCCTCTCTCCTTTGGGGACCAGTGTGTTTTATTTCACCCTTTGAGACCAATGTTTTTGTTTGTATATTCCTGTTGGATGCCAATGTGTCTTGAGAATGACAACCAGCTCAGTGGTATGAATATGAAAGTCTGCTGTTTTCTCATAACTGGAGATTTCTCATGGTGTTAAAAAGTGGTTATACCGTTTGTGGGGTGTGGTATGGCTGACCGATGGTCTCCTGCCCGCAGGTCAGCATACCGACGCCGGGATCCCGGCAGCACACCGACGCCGGGATCCCGGCGGGGAGGGGCAAGTGCAGCAAGCCACTTACAGGCTCACCGCGCTGCGGGCTCGGTGGTCGCCACGGGTTCTATTCCCACTCTATGGGTGTCGCGGACACCCACGAGTGGAAATAGCACCTGTTGGTCGGCATGCCGACCGTTGGGATAGTGAGGGGGTGGGATTTTTGGGGAGGTCATGTGACCGTCAGTCTGCTGACCGCCGGTCACATGAATACCACCCCCGTTTGTGACATTACAGGTAGCACCCCACTGATGAGACTGTGGGAGGAGTGCATATTGCTTTAAATAACTTTTCATACATATAGATGTATTTATTTAAGCGTGTATTTTAACCTGAGATTAGGACTGAGAACTCGATTTTATAAAACAATTGGGTCTCGGGAGTTGCGCTCTACGTACAGGTAATCACTGCCTGGCTGTGACTGCGGCCAACCTCTATCACCCCATGACGCACTGCAGCTTATCCTAAAATGCTGCTCTGCGCTACGGCTAATAGATTTCTGCCACGTCTCCACCCCCCACCCCCACCCCCCAGTAGCTGGTGGTAAGTCAGCAGCTGCAGAGGCGTCAGGTGTCATCTGTGCGAGAGATCGGACCAGCCATGGCATGACCAGCGCAAGGAGTAGGAGAAAAGGCATCCACCTCTAGCCAATGGCAGCGGATGGCTGCCGGGATCTTACTACCCCACAGTACATGTAAGGGCTGGATATAGAAAATACTTGTGTATAGTAAATACTGTTTGTTTGGGGGGGAAATGGAGCAAACCGAGTGTGCTGCCTGTCGTATTTTATATACTGTTTGTGGGCCCTTTTTTGTGTATTGCCAACCCCCCTCAATAAAAGCCAAAGCGCTTCCAAGTTGGACTCAGGCACGTCCGTGTGTTCATCTTTTGCTGCTGTAGCGTGTGCGACTTTATGCTAATATTGGTACAAGCCTTTCCCTGGTTTAAAGCCATGCGTGTAAATACGCCAGCAGTGACTTGTCCACTTTCAGCTTCTTTAGACATTGTAATTCCTCTTGGTGCATCTTTCAAAACCTGCACCTGCCCAATGCTAGGTGCAGACCTCTATCAGACTACGGCCTCCAATATTAGCGATTAATCATCTGATTCCGCTACCACTTCAGTGACATTCCTATAACATCTCCATAAGAGGGTGCATCTCCGTGCGTCTGATTCCATCCCCCAGTCACTGCCCAGGAACCCCCAATACATTATACTGCAGCTATGTATTAGAGATGAGCAATTCGGGTTTGTATCTCTTATTTATCTATCTATCTATCTATCTAGGGGAGCAGACACGTCACCAGGGGGAGGAGCTACGGCCGAACAGGGTACCCGAAAAGTACCCTCGCAGGCTTGCTTCGCTCGCCACACTTCGGGCTCGGTGGCTCGCTTCGCTCGCCACCTGATTACTAAAGGTAATAGTTGGTCGCGTGGATAGTAGAGGAACTATCTCGCTGGTTGTAGCTCCTCCCCCTTGTATCGTGGCTCCTCCCCCTGACGTAAAAGGTCCCTTAGGCCACTTAGATCTAGCATCAACCCTAGGTCTTCCCCCTGTTTTGCCCTGTCCAGGCGACCCTCTCTCTTCAACCCCATCCCCTCTATCTACCCTTCTTGATATATCTTTTCAGTATAGCTATTATGACAAATGTAAAGTCTTTTTTTTTTTTACATATAGAAAGATTTCACATTTATGACATCACTAAGCGACCTGTAACCTCTTTCGCTGAGAGATTTCATATTTACGTCCTCACTAAGCACCATTATTCATATTATGGTCACATTAACAAGAGATGTTTCCCTTTGTTCATTTGTAGATTCTCACATTACACTATTGATATAAGTGAAAAAGGGAGGGATATTGAGGTTCTTCAATGTAGGCGCTAGTCACACATCCCCTGTGCAGACCACACCCTCACATCAACCACACCTGCCACATTACTAGTCACACTCCCTCAGCATTTTCGCATCCCCTGCGCTGGCATAAAATAGGCCTTTCATAAATTTCAGCTCCAGGCCCATGTGGATCTTAATCTGGCACTGGCAGGAAGAAACAGGTAAGAGACATATAATAATAGTACAGTATATAGATATTTAGGTGAACGACCCAGCACACTCAGGAGACACAGCAGGAGTACAGTGTGGACAGGGCTATATGCTGGCAGCTACAGGTAGAGCAGACCAGGTCACCAAGATGGCCTGAGAACAGTGAGGAGGGGGCTATGCAGGAGCGGTTCTTGGTGCGGGCAAGCAGTGCCTGCGCCCGGGGGGCTGCGGCCTGGGGGCGCGGAAGCAGTCACCCTGAAGGCACCGCCGCTTACCCGCACCCTGCTCCCCGGCTGCAGCAGATGCCGTGGGCTGTGTAGGCGTCCGCTGCAGTCGGCTCCAGTGACAGACACTAGAGGTCATTATTGACCTCTAGTGTCTGTGCGGCGCTGCTATGGGAGAGACGTCATGACGTCTCTCCTATAGAGAGGAGCTGCGGGAGGCCAGACAGAGCAGCAGCAGCAGTCAGGAAGCAGGAGCAGGGCAGTGGTAAGTATTGTTTTATTATTTTTGTGTTTTTGTAAGCGGCTACTAAGGGGCACAGCGACAGGGGCACAACTACTGGGTGCAAAGCAACAGGGGGCACAGCAACAGAGGGCACAACTACTGGGGTAAATCTACTGGAGGCATAGCTACAGGGGGCACAACTACTGGGGGCAGAGCAACAGGGGGCACATCTACTGGGGGCAAAGCAACAGGGGTCACAGCGACGGCGCACAACTAGTGTGGCAAATCTACTGGGGGCATAGCTATAGGGGGCACAACTACTGGGGCAAATCTACTGGGGGCATAGCTATAAGAGGCACAACTACTGGGGCAAATCTACTGGGGGCATAGCTACAGGGGTCACAGCTACTGGGGGCACAGCTACAGGGGGCAAATCTACTGTGGGCAAATCAACTGGGGGGTAGAGATGTGCACTTGAAATTTTTCGGGTTTTGTGTTTTGGTTTTGGGTTCGGTTCCGCGGCCGTGTTTTGGGTTCGACCGCGTTTTGGCAAAACCTCACCGAATTTTTTTTGTCGGATTCGGGTGTGTTTTGGATTCGGGTGTTTTTTTTCAAAAAACACTAAAAAACAGCTTAAATCATAGAATTTGGGGGTCATTTTGATCCCAAAGTATTATTAACCTCAAAAACCATAATTTCCACTCATTTTCAGTCTATTCTGAATACCTCACACCTCACAATATTATTTTTAGTCCTAAAATTTGCACCGAGGTCGCTGGATGACTAAGCTAAGCGACCCTAGTGGCCGACACAAACACCGGGCCCATCTAGGAGTGGCACTGCAGTGTCACGCAGGATGGCCCTTCCAAAAAACACTCCCCAAACAGCACATGACGCAAAGAAAAAAAGAGGCGCAATGAGGTAGCTGTGTGAGTAAGATAAGCGACCCTAGTGGCCGACACAAACACCGGGCCCATCTAGGAGTGGCACTGCAGTGTCACGCAGGATGGCCCTTCCAAAAAACACTCCCCAAACAGCACATGACGCAAAAAAAAAGAGGCGCAATGAGGTAGCTGTGTGAGTAAGCTAAGCGACCCTAGTGGCCGACACAAACACCTGGCCCATCTAGGAGTGGCACTGCAGTGTCACGCAGGATGGCCCTTCCAAAAAACACTCCCCAAACAGCACATGACGCAAAGAAAGAAAGAGGCGCAATGAGGTAGCTGTGTGAGTAAGATAAGCGACCCTAGTGGCCGACACAAACACCGGGCCCATCTAGGAGTGGCACTGCAGTGTCACGCAGGATGGCCCTTCCAAAAAACACTCCCCAAACAGCACATGACGCAAAGAAAAAAAGAGGCGCAATGAGGTAGCTGTGTGAGTAAGATAAGCGACCCTAGTGGCCGACACAAACACCGGGCCCATCTAGGAGTGGCACTGCAGTGTCACGCAGGATGGCCCTTCCAAAAAACACTCCCCAAACAGCACATGACGCAAAGAAAAAAAGAGGCGCAATGAGGTAGCTGTGTGAGTAAGATAAGCGACCCTAGTGGCCGACACAAACACCTGGCCCATCTAGGAGTGGCACTGCAGTGTCACGCAGGATGGCCCTTCCAAAAAACACTCCCCAAACAGCACATGACGCAAAGAAAAAAAGAGGCGCAATGAGGTAGCTGTGTGAGTAAGATAAGCGACCCTAGTGGCCGACACAAACACCGGGCCCATCTAGGAGTGGCACTGCAGTGTCACGCAGGATGGCCCTTCCAAAAAACACTCCCCAAACAGCACATGACGCAAAGAAAAAAAGAGGCGCAATGAGGTAGCTGGATGAGTAAGATAAGCGACCCTAGTGGCCGACACAAACACCGGGCCCATCTAGGAGTGGCACTGCAGTGTCACGCAGGATGGCCCTTCCAAAAAACACTCCCCAAACAGCACATGACGCAAAGAAAAAAAGAGGCGCAATGAGGTAGCTGTGTGAGTAAGATAAGCGACCCTAGTGGCCGACACAAACACCTGGCCCATCTAGGAGTGGCACTGCAGTGTCACGCAGGATGGCCCTTCCAAAAAACACTCCCCAAACAGCACATGACGCAAAGAAAAATTAAAGAAAAAAGAGGTGCAAGATGGAATTGTCCTTGGGCCCTCCCACCCACCCTTATGTTGTATAAACAGAACATGCACACTTTAACCAACCCATCATTTCAGTGACAGGGTCTGCCACACGACTGTGACTGAAATGACGGGTTGGTTTGGACCCCCACCAAAAAAGAAGCAATTAATCTCTCCTTGCACAAACTGGCTCTACAGAGGCAAGATGTCCACCTCATCATCATCCTCCGATATATCACCGTGTACATCCCCCTCCTCACAGATTATCAATTCGTCCCCACTGGAATCCACCATCTCAGCTCCCTGTGTACTTTGTGGAGGCAATTGCTGCTGGTCAATGTCTCCACGGAGGAATTGATTATAATTCATTTTAATGAACATCATCTTCTCCACATTTTCTGGAAGTAACCTCGTACGCCGATTGCTGACAAGGTGAGCGGTGGCACTAAACACTCTTTCGGAGTACACACTTGTGGGAGGGCAACTTAGGTAGAATAAAGCCAGTTTGTGCAAGGGCCTCCAAATTGCCTCTTTTTCCTGCCAGTATAAGTACGGACTGTGTGACGTGCCTACTTGGATGCGGTCACTCATATAATCCTCCACCATTCTTTCAATGGGGAGAGAATCATATGCAGTGACAGTAGACGACATGTCCGTAATCGTTGACAGGTCCTTCAGTCCGGACCAGATGTCAGCATCAGCAGTCGCTCCAGACTGCCCTGCATCACCGCCAGCGGGTGGGCTCGGAATTCTGAGCCTTTTCCTCGCACCCCCAGTTGCGGGAGAATGTGAAGGAGGAGATGTTGACAGGTCGCGTTCCGCTTGACTTGACAATTTTCTCACCAGCAGGTCTTTGAACCCCAGCAGACTTGTGTCTGCCGGAAAGAGAGATCCAAGGTAGGTTTTAAATCTAGGATCGAGCACGGTGGCCAAAATGTAGTGCTCTGATTTCAACAGATTGATCACCCGTGAATCCTTGTTAAGCGAATTAAGGGCTCCATCCACAAGTCCCACATGCCTAGCGGAATCGCTCCGTGTTAGCTCCTCCTTCAATGTCTCCAGCTTCTTCTGCAAAAGCCTGATGAGGGGAATGACCTGACTCAGGCTGGCAGTGTCTGAACTGACTTCACGTGTGGCAAGTTCAAAGGGCAGCAGAACCTTGCACAACGTTGAAATCATTCTCCACTGCGCTTGAGACAGGTGCATTCCACCTCCTATATCGTGCTGAATTGTATAGGCTTGAATGGCCTTTTGCTGCTCCTCCAACCTCTGAAGCATATATAGGGTTGAATTCCACCTCGTTACCACTTCTTGCTTCAGATGATGGCAGGGCAGGTTCAGGCGTTTTTGGTGTTGCTCCAGTCTTCTGTACGTGGTGCCTGTACGCCGAAAGTGTCCCGCAATTCTTCTGGCCACCGACAGCATCTCTTGCACGCCCCTGTCGTTTTTTTTTTAAATTCTGCACCACCAAATTCAAGGTATGTGCAAAACATGGGACGTGCTGGAATTTGCCCAGATTTAATGCACACACAATATTGCTGGCGTTGTCCGATGCCACAAATCCACAGGAGAGTCCAATTGGGGTAAGCCATTCCGCGATGATCTTCCTCAGTTGCCGTAAGAGGTTTTCAGCTGTGTGCGTATTCTGGAAAGCGGTGATACAAAGCGTAGCCTGCCTAGGAAAGAGTTGGCGTTTGCGAGATGCTGCTACTGGTGCCGCCGCTGCTGTTCTTGCGGCGGGAGTCCATACATCTACCCAGTGGGCTGTCACAGTCATATAGTCCTGACCCTGCCCTGCTCCACTTGTCCACATGTCCGTGGTTAAGTGGACATTGGGTACAGCTGCATTTTTTAGGACACTGGTGACTCTTTTTCTGAGGTCTGTGTACATTTTCGGTATCGCCTGCCTAGAGAAATGGAACCTAGATGGTATTTGGTACCGGGGACACAGTACCTCCAACAAGTCTCTAGTTGGCTCTGCAGTAATGATGGATACCAGAACCACGTTTCTCACCACCCAGGATGCCAAGGCCTCAGTTATCCGCTTTGCAGCAGGATGACTGCTGTGATATTTCATCTTCCTCGCAAAGGACCGTTGGACAGTCAATTGCTTGGTGGAAGTAGTAAAAGTGGTCTTACGATTTCCCCTCTGGGATGACCATCGACTCCCAGCAGCAACAACAGCAGCGCCAGCAGCAGTAGGCGTTACACGCAAGGATGCATCGGAGGAATCCCAGGCAGGAGAGGAATCGTCAGAATTGCCAGTGACATGGCCTGCAGGACTATTGGCATTCCTGGGGAAGGAGGAAATTGACACTGAGGGAGTTGGTGGGGTGGTTTGCGTGAGCTTGGTTACAAGAGGAAGGGATTTACTGGTCAGTGGACTGCTTCCGCTGTCGCCCAAAGTTTTTGAACTTGTCACTGACTTATTATGAATGCGCTGCAGGTGACGTATAAGGGAGGATGTTCCGAGGTGGTTAACATCCTTACCCCTACTTATTACAGCTTGACAAAGGCAACACACGTCTTGACAAATGTTGTCCGCATTTCTGTTGAAATACTTCCACACCGAAGAGCTGATTTTTTTGGTATTTTCACCAGGCATGTCAACGGCCATATTCCTCCCACGGACAACAGGTGTCTCCCCGGGTGCCTGACTTAAACAAACCACCTCACCATCAGAATCCTCCTTGTCAATTTCCTCCCCAGCGCCAGCAACACCCATATCCTCCTCATCCTGGTGTACTTCAACACTGACATCTTCAATCTGACTATCAGGAACTGGACTGCGGGTGCTCCTTCCAGCACTTGCATGGGGCGTGCAAATGGTGGAAGGCGCATGCTCTTCACGTCCAGTGTTGGGAAGGTCAGGCATCGCAACCGACACAATTGGACTCTCCTTGTGGATTTGGGATTTCGAAGAACGCACAGTTCTTTGCGGTGCTTTTGCCAGCTTGAGTCTTTTCATTTTTCTAGCGAGAGGCTGAGTGCTTCCATCCTCATGTGAAGCTGAACCACTAGCCATGAACATAGGCCAGGGCCTCAGCCGTTCCTTGCCACGCCGTGTGGTAAATGGCATATTGGCAAGTTTACGCTTCTCCTCCGACAATTTTATTTTAGATTTTGGAGTCCTTTTTTTACTGATATTTGGTGTTTTGGATTTTACATGCTCTGTACTATGACATTGGGCATCGGCCTTGGCAGACGACGTTACTGGCATTTCATTGTCTCGGCCATGACTAGTGGCAGCAGCTTCAGCACGAGGTGGAAGTGGATCTTGATCTTTCCCTAATTTTGGAACCTCAACATTTTTGTTCTCCATATTTTAATAGGCACAACTAAAAGGCACCTCAGGTAAACAATGGAGATGGATGGATACTAGTATACTTATGGATGGACGAGCGACTGCCGACACAGAGGTAGCTACAGCCGTGGACTACCGTACTGTGTCTGCTGCTAATATAGACTGGATGATAATGAGATGAAATCAATATATATATATATAATATCACTAGTACTGCAGCCGGACAGGTATATATATTTATTATGTAATGACTGATGACGGACCTGCTGGACACTGTCAGCTCAGCAGCACCGCAGACTGCTACAGTAAGCTACTATAGTAGTATGTATAAAGAAGAAAGAAAAAAAAAAACACGGGTAGGTGGTATACAATTATGGATGGACGAGCGACTGCCGACACAGAGGTAGCTACAGCCGTGGACTACCGTACTGTGTCTGCTGCTAATATAGACTGGATGATAATGAGATGAAATCAATATATATATATATATATAATATCACACTAGTACTGCAGCCGGACAGGTAGATATATTTATTATGTAATGACTGATGACGGACCTGCTGGACACTGTCAGCTCAGCAGCACCGCAGACTGCTACAGTAAGCTACTATAGTAGTATGTATAAAGAAGAAAGAGAAAAAAAAACACGGGTAGGTGGTATACAATTATGGATGGACGAGCGACTGCCGACACAGAGGTAGCTACAGCCGTGGACTACCGTACTGTGTCTGCTGCTAATATAGACTGGATGATAACGAGATGAAATCAATATATATATATATAATATCACACTAGTACTGCAGCCGGACAGGTAGATATATTTATTATGTAATGACTGATGACGGACCTGCTGGACACTGTCAGCTCAGCAGCACCGCAGACTGCTACAGTAAGCTACTATAGTAGTATGTATAAAGAAGAAAGAAAAAAAAAAACACGGGTAGGTGGTATACAATTATGGATGGACGAGCGACTGCCGACACAGAGGTAGCTACAGCCGTGGACTACCGTACTGTGTCTGCTGCTAATATAGACTGGATGATAATGAGATGAAATCAATATATATATATATAATATCACACTAGTACTGCAGCCGGACAGGTAGATATATTTATTATGTAATGACTGATGACGGACCTGCTGGACACTGTCAGCTCAGCAGCACCGCAGACTGCTACAGTAAGCTACTATAGTAGTATGTATAAAGAAGAAAAAAAAAACCACGGGTAGGTGGTATACAATTATGGATGGACGAGCGACTGCCGACACAGAGGTAGCTACAGCCGTGGACTACCGTACTGTGTCTGCTGCTAATATAGACTGGATGATAATGAGATGAAATCAATATATATATATATAATATCACTAGTACTGCAGCCGGACAGGTATATATATTTATTATGTAATGACTGATGACGGACCTGCTGGACACTGTCAGCTCAGCAGCACCGCAGACTGCTACAGTAAGCTACTATAGTAGTATGTATAAAGAAGAAGAAAGAAAAAAAAAACGGGTAGGTGGTATACAATATTATATATATATTATATACAATTTTATATATATATATATATATATATATATATATTAAACTGGTGGTGATTATTAAACTGGTGGTCAGGTCACTGGTCACACTATCAGCAACTTGCAAGTAGTACTCCTAAGCAGACAATCACAATATATATTATACTGGTGGTCAGTGTGGTCACAATGGCAGTGTGGCACTCTGGCAGCAAAAGTGTGCACTGTACGTTATATGTACTCCTGAGTCCTGCTCTCAGACTCTAACTGCTCCCCACTGTCAGTGTCTCCCCCACAAGTCAGATATACATTATACAGTCACACTATCTATCTATCACTTCAGCAAGTAGTAGTACTCCTCCTAATGCTCCCCAAAATTACTACTGTGTCTCTCTCTACTCTAGTCTCACTCTCTTCTCTATAAACGGAGAGGACGCCAGCCACATCCTCTCCCTATGAATCTCAATGCACGTGTGAAAATGGCGGCGACGCGCGGCTCCTTATATAGAATCCGAGTCTCGCGATAGAATCCGAGCCTCGCGAGAATCCGACAGCGGGATGATGACGTTCGGGCGCGCTCGGGTTAACCGAGCAAGGCGGGAAGATCCGAGTCGCTCGGCCCCGTGTAAAAAAAAATGAAGTTCGGGCGGGTTCGGATTCCGAGGAACCGAACCCGCTCATCTCTACTGGGGGGCACAACTACTTGGGGCAAATCTGGGGGCACAGCTACTGGGGGCATAACTGTGGCCACGCCCCTCCCCATGAAGCCATGCCCCTCCCCATGAAGCCACGCCCCTATTTTTATCACGCGCATCCGGCATGCACTAACTGATTTGCCGCGGGGGGCACCAGTGGAAACTTTCGCACTGGGCGACACAAGGTGTAGAACCGGCCCTGGGGCTATGGCTATGCTGGCAACTACTGGTAGAGGAGACAAGATAGCCTAAGGAGGGAGTGGTGCAGGGCGGCCGGATTAAGCCTTCAGGGGGCCTGAGGTACTTATGACAGGGTGGCCCTCCCCCTCATGTGAGGATTGCGCCCTGGCTTAGCCTACTGTGTGTGTGCGCCTCCACCCCCTTCCAGCAGCTCATCACCTCTGCCCCTAAAATAAAAATGTTGTTATATCTAATGATCCCCCTCTCAACCCCACCTCTTATATAATATTATTTAAAGATCTCCACCCATAAATATATTGATCCCCCTCTCACCCCCACCACTTATATATATTTCATGATCAACCCCATCCCTTATATCTTATATGATCTTCCCTCACCCCCACTCATTATAACCTTTACTGACTGGGCTGGGCTGCGTTCAGTTCAGTCCTCCAGGAGACTCCCAACATTGGGGCTAATTCAGACCTGATCGCTAGCAGGCGATTTTTGCACTGCTGCGATCAGATATTTGCCGCCTACGGGGGGAGTGTATTTTAGCTGTGCAAGTTTGCGAACGCATGTGTAGCAGAGCTGTGCAAACAGATTTTGTGCAGTCTCTGCATAGCCCAGGACTTACTCAGCCGCTGCGATCACATCAGCCTGTTCAAGACATGAATTGACATCAGACACCCGCCCTGCAAATGCTTGGACACACCTGCGTTTTTCCAAACACTCCCGGAAAACGGTCAGTTGACACCCACAAATGCCTTCTTCCTGTCAATCTCCTTGCGAACGCCCGTGCGAATGGATCCTTTGTGCAAACCCATCGCTGAGCGGTGATCCACTTTGTACCCGTACAACGCGCCTGCGCAATGCGGTGCACTCTGGTGGTCATTACGAATTGTTCGCTCGTTGCCGTTTTTCGCAACGCAGCGATTAGGTGGAAAATGCGCATGGTACGCAGCGCGCATGCGCTAAGTACTTTCACACAAAACTTAGTAGATTTACACAAGCTCGAGCGACAATTTTCATCGCTCGAATGATCGTAGTGTGCTTGACAGGAAGTGGGTGTTTCTGGGCGGAAACTGGCCGTTTTCAGGGAGTGTGCTAAAAAAACGCAGGCGTACCAGGAAAAAATGCAGGAATGGCTGGAGAAACGGGGGAGTGGCTGGCCGAACGCAGGGCGTGTTTGTGATGTCAAACCAGGAACTAAATGGACTGAGCTGATCGCAATCTAGGAGTAGGTCTGGAGCTACTCAGAAACTGCAAGGAATTATTTAGTAGCAGTTATGCTAATCTTTCGTTCGCAATTCTGCTAAGCTAAGATACACTCCCAGAGGGCGGCGGCCTAGCATTTGCAATGCTGCTAAAAGCACCTAGCGAGCGAACAACTTGGAATGACCACCCCTGTACTCTATTTTTGTTATTTATTTACTGTAATGCTAAGTTTTATCTCCCTGTACAGTCCTTTGTACGGTGCTGCGAAACACTTGTGGCGCCTTATAAATAAAATGTAATAATAATAATAATACGCACGCACAGTTTAGACCTGATCGCCCGCTGTACGAAAACGCAGCCTAGCGATCAGGTCTGAATTAGGCCCATTGTCAGTTTCAGTTCAATTCCAAGTCCAGCCTCCGAATCCTGCTCCTCGTCACCTTCTTGGTGAATAAGACGTCCTGGCATCTCCACCAGTGACAGCAGCAGCACCATTTACCAGTCAGTGTCGCCCCTGAAGGAGAGGAGGGGAGCAAGGAAGCGGGCCAGGTGCACTGTGCAGACAGGCAGATGCAGGTTTCAGGAGCGATCTACTTCTCTCCAGGCTCCACCGTGTCACGGTCCGGCGGATCGGGTTCCGGGACCAGCGGTACTTACCTGTCCGGATGCTCTGGCACGGTCCCTCCGGTGGGGGTGCGGGCTGCTGGCGAGGGGCACAACTTGCAGGCATGTCTGGGAGGAGAGGGTTCAGAGGCAGCAGCAAACATTTGTGCAGCTTCCAGCTGCAGAGGTCCGGGATGGGCGTCGCCGCCTTGGAAGGGTCAGCTAATCTAAAACACTCAGTCACCTGCAAGGTTTGCAAAACCAATGGGAAACAGTCTGCAGGTATAAATCTAGGGATTTCTGGGTAAGCAAATTGCCAGTGCAACGTCTCTCACACAGCCTTGTGTGTGCTAGTTCCCTGTGCTTCACAGCATTGCTTCGAAAGCATCCTGTTGCCTGAGTTCTCACCTGGATTGTTGGATCTACACCCGGTTATTTCTCCTCGTATGCTGACCTCTCCGAGTCACCATCCCTCTCAGCGAGTTTCAGTTACCCCAGTCTACAGTCTTCCTATCCGGGTTTCCGCCAGACGTTCGTCCACAGACGTACAGATCCTGCCGACGCAACCACTCCAAACAAGTAAACAGCTAGGGCACCTGAGGAACCTCCTTTAAAGCTCTATGAAAAGACTTTCATTCAACCTGCTCGGCTAATCCTGCCTAAAGTCACAGATACCAAACCGCACGCCACAATTCCGAATTCACAAAACCCAGTCCCCGTGACAGTTTGCACTGGCCATATGGATCCGGAGGGTGCTCATGGTTCCGGTACGGATCTTCTGCAGGGCATAGCAGCTTGTCTGGAGAGTCTAGAGGAATCCCAGCGCCAATTAGCTCAATTTATTCAAGGGATGGCTACCCGCCAGGATTCCATGCAAGCCGACATTGCTCATGTCGCCACTGGTCGACGCCCGGAGACTCAGCAAGTGCCGACCGCCCCAGTTCCTATGGTAGCTTCCCCTTCATCCCTGCGACTACCGACGCCCACCAAATTCAACGGGAACCCGAAGATGTGCCGCGGGTTCTTAAACCAGTGTGAGATTCATTTCTCTTTACAGCCCTTTAACTTCCCATCACAGAAGGCAAAGGTAGCATATATCGTCTCCCTCCTAGCCGGTCCAGCCCTGGATTGGGTGTCACCCCTGTGGGAGAGAGCTGATTCTCTACTTGACAAATATGATGAATTCATCGCTACCTTCCGAAAAATTTTCAATGAGCCCGGAAGAACCACGTCGGCATCAATCGAGATAATGCGCCTCCGGCAGGGAGACCGGTCTGTGGGACAGTATGTAGTACAATTCCAGACCTATGCTTCAGAATTACGGTGGAATGAGGAGGCACTAGTATCGGCCTTCTGGAATGGTCTGTCTGACAAAATCAAGGACGAGTTGGCTACCCGGGACCTTCCGCCCAAATTAGACGACTTGATTTCCCTTTGTACCAAGATTGACCTTCGTTTTAGAGAGCGCCAGTTAGAGAAGAATCGTGGGGAGCGCCCAAGGTTCCGTCCTCCTCCGCCTTCTTCCTCGAGTGTGTCAGCTGAAGCGTCCCAGGATGAGTCTATGTAGATCAATAGGGCTTGTCTCTCGCCAGAGGAGCGTCAGAGAAGGCGCAGGGAGAACTTGTGCCTATACTGCGGAGGTTCAGGACATTTGGTAGCCTCTTGCACCCAGCGTCCGGAAAACTAGCGCTCCTAACCAGAAGAGGAGACATTAGGTTAGGAGTGGTGACATCGTCTCCATCTCATTCTGAGCCTGTCCTAGAGGTTTCTTTGGGCCTGCCACAGTAGTGGCGCACCCAGGGGGGGGGGGTTTCCGAGTACCCAGAAACCCCCCTCCACTAAAAAAAAAAAAAAAAAAAATTTTTTTTTTTTTTTTTTTTTGCTGCATGAGTATTATTAATGACTGTCTAGCGTCCTCTGCAACCTGCTGTCTTCCTGGTGGCACTTGCAAGTGCAATAAAAGTTTACTTTATTTTAATTATAGTACATATATATCCATGTGCCTACATATATACACATGTACATACATACATATAAACACACACATATGATAGATAGATATATATATATATATATATATATATATACATGTGTATATATATGTGTACTGTATGTGTGTGTGTGTATATATATATATATATATATATGCATGTTTAATATGCTATGTATATGTGTATATGGGTTCACTACGATCTCCCGGCGGCCGGCCTCCCGGCGACCAGCATACTGGCGCCGGGAGGCCGGCCGCCGGCTTACCAACAGTGTGGCGAGCGCAAATGAGCCCCTTGCAGGCTCGCTGCGCTCGCCACGCTACGCGCGCCACACTATTCTATTCTCCCTCCAGGGGGGTCGTGGACCCCCACGAGGGAGAATAAGTGTCGGTATGCCGGCGGTCAGGCTCCCGGCGCCGGTATGCTGGTCGCCGGGAGCCCGACCGCCGGCATACTGAAGACCACCCGTGTATATGTATGTGTGTGTGTGTATATAATATATATATATATATATGTGTGTAGATATATATATATATATATATACACACACACAGACACACTAGTTTTACGGACCCAGCATATACTGGGTCACCTCAGTCCCCAACCCCGTGATTGGCTCCGCCCAGTTCTGGAAACCCCCCCATGCAAATCCTGCGTTTGCCACTGCACAGGGTTCTAAAGGGTTTTTCTCTCTCCTAGATTCGGGAGCTGCTGAAAACTTTATCACGGCAGATGTGGTACAGCGACTACGGATTCCTACAGTTGAGCTTTCCCGACCAATTGCCCTTTCCGCTGTAGATGGAAGTCGAATCTGCAGTGGAGTAGTAACCCACCAGACTCTTCCCCTTCAGCTATGTGTAGGAGCTCTCCATAAGGAGTTACTTAATTTCTTAGTCATTCCAATAGCTACTCATTAAATTGTTTTGGGACTTCCTTGGCTCCAGAAGCACAACCCAAGAATCGATTGGGTGAATATGCAAATTTTGGCCTGGGGAGAGTCGTGTGCTCAAACTTGTCTTACCAGTGTTAAACATGTGAATAAGAGCCAACTCGAGATCCTACCACAAATTCCGTCTCAGTATTCCTCCTTTTCTGATGTCTTCAGCAAACAGGCAGTAGAAGTCTTACCACCCCACAGACCCTGGGACTGCCCTATTGACCTGATTCCGGGAAAGATTCCTCCCAGAGGGCGAATATATCCTCTATCGGCCCCTGAGACCGACTCCATGTCGCAATACATCAAGGAAAATCTAGCTAGAGGATTTATTCGGCCTTCTACCTCTCCAGCCGGTGCGGGGTTCTTTTTCGTCCAAAAAAAGGATGGTGGTCTTCGTCCCTGCATCGACTACCGGGGTTTGAACGACATAACAATAAAAAATCGTTACCCGTTGCCCTTGATCTCAGAGCTATTTGACCGGGTTAAGGGTGCCTCTGTCTTCACCAAGTTGGACCTCAGGGGAGCATACAACCTGATCCGGATCAGAGCGGGTGACGAATGGAAAACGGCATTCAACCTTCGTGATGGGCACTTCGAGTATTTAGTCATGCCCTTCGGGCTTAGCAACGCACCAGCAGTTTTCCAAAATTTTGTAAATTAAATTTTCAGTGATTTACTCTATAGTTCTGTAGTAGTCTATTTAGATGACATACTAATTTTCTCGACCAACCTGAAAGAGCACCGTTCTCAAGTCCAAGAGGTGCTGCGGAGGCTTCGCCAACATCATTTGTACTGCAAATTGGAAAAATGTCTTTTCGAACAATCCTCCATGCCCTTCCTGGGCTACATAATATCTGGTTCAGGATTAGAGATGGATCCAGCCAAGGTACAAGTGGTTCTAAATTGGTCCAAACCCACCACCCTTAAAGCAAATCCAATGCTTTTTGGGTGTTTCAAATTTCTACCGGAGATTTATCAAAGGATTCTCCTCTATAGTGCACCTATCACCGCCCTCACTCGAAAGGAGGCTAATCCCAGAGAATGGTCAACATCTGCGGACGAAGCTTTTCAACGATTAAAACAGGCTTTTACTACAGCTCCAGTGTTGAGGCAACCCGATGTCAATAAAGCCTTTGTTTTAGAAGTAGATGCTTCGGCCGATGCTGTGGGAGCAGTTCTCTCCCAACGTCTGAATGACAACAAACTTCATCCTTGCGGGTTCTTTTCCAAGAAGTTCTTACCAGCAGAAAGGAACTATACGATAGGAGAGCTAGAACTACTGGCTGTTAAGTTAGCATTGGAAGAGTGGCGGTATCTCTTGGAGGGGGCTAAGTATCCTATCACTATTTTCACTGATCACAAGAATTTAATCTTTCTCAGGAATATTCAGTGTTTGAATCCTCATCTAGCCCAATGGGCAATGTTCTTCTCAAGATTTAATTTCTCCCTAACCTTTCGACCTGGTTCTCAAAACCAGAAGGCAGATGCTCTCTCCCGATCCTACTCCTCTGAGGATTCCAACGACTCTCCTTCTCCTCAGCCTGTATTGGAGTCTCGGAACTTCGCCTCCACTAAACTACAGCCTCCATTGGGAAAAGTGTTCGTACCTCCTCACCTTCGGAAGAAATTACTGACCTGGGCCCATACCTCTCGGTTTTCCGGTCATGCTGGAGTCCATAAGACAACCGACCTTATCCAACGCTCGTATTGGTGGCCTGCACTGAAGTCTGATGTTTCATCTTATATCGCCTCCTGCACCAAGTGTGCACAGCATAAGAGCCCTCGTCTTCGGCCAGCGGGAGAGCTAATACCCCTAACTATTCCTAAGATGCCATGGACCCACCTTTCTATGGACTTCATCACGGATTTACCCTCTTGTAAAGGATTTACTACTATTTGGGTAATCATAGACCGCTTCTCTAAGATGGCTCGTTTCGTACCTCTTAAGGGTCTTCCCACTGCACCCGAGTTAGCTCAGCTTTTCATTGCAGAGATCTTCAAGTCCCACGGTCTTCCGACCGAAATTGTTTCTGACCGGGGAGTCCAGTTCGTGGCTAGATTCTGGAGGGCTCTCTGTGCCGCCCTACGGGTACAGTTAAAATTCTCAACGGCATATCATCCTCAAACCAATGGAAGTACAGAGAGAGTCAATCAAGACTTGGAGATGTTCCTCAGAATTCATGTCTCTTCTTCTCAAGACGACTGGCTAGAACTACTACCATGGGCAGAGTTTGCTCACAACAACTCCTACCACTCTTCTACAGGTCATACCCCTTTCTATACCGTATATGGCTTCCATCCTCGAGTTCCTCAGTTCCTGGCTTTACCAGCTCAAGATCTTCCTGCGGTTCAGGAATCTCTCAAGAGACTTTCCGGAGTTTGGCGAAAAGTTCACCAAAATCTACAAAAAGCCTCCGCTCGCTATAAGTTCTGGGCTGATAAGAAGAGAAGAGTGGTACCTAAATTGGCAGTTGGAGATCAGGTCTGGCTCTCTACGCGCAATTTAAGGTACGTGTTCCATCTATGAAGTTCACTCCTCGCTACATTGGGCCCTTCCCAGTTGAACAAATCATCAATTCCGTAACTTATAGGCTTAAGTTACCCCCGTACCTGAAAGTCTTCCCAGCCTTTCATGTTTCTCTTTTGAAGCCTTTAGTGTTAAACAAGTTTTGTAAGATCCTTCCTCGCTCTCCAAAGGTTGTCACGGATCGTGGTATTGAATTCGAGATCAAGAAGATCCTTGACTCCCGAGTAAGACATGGACGTCTACAATATCTTCTGGATTGGAAGGGCTACGGTCCTGAGGAGCGTTCCTGGGAGGATTCTTTGGATGTTCATGCTCCCGCTTTACTTCACAAGTTCCATGAAGAAAATCCCAGCAAACCTGGTGGCTGTCCAGTGGCCATCCCTAAAAGGGGGGGGGGGGGGTAATGTCACGGTCCGGCGGATCGGGTTCCGGGACCAGCGGTACTTACCTGTCCGGATGCTCTGGCGCGGTCCCTCCGGTGGGGGTGCGGGCTGCTGGCGAGGGGCACAACTTGCAGGCATGTCTGGGAGGAGAGGGCTGAGAGGCAGCAGCAAACATTTGTGCAGCTTCCAGCTGCAGAGGTCCGGGATGGGCGTCGCCGCCTTGGAAGGGTCAGCTAATCTAAAACACTCAGTCACCTGCAAGGTTTGCAAAACCAATGGGAAACAGTCTGCAGGTATAAATCTAGGGGTTTCTGGGTAAGCAAATTGCCAGTGCAACGTCTCTCACACAGCCTTGTGTGTGCTAGTTCCCTGTGCTCCACAGCATTGCTTCGAAAGCATCCTGTTCCCTGAGTTCTCACCTGGATTGCTGGATCTACACCCGGTTATTTCTCCTCGTATGCTGACCTCTCCGAGTCACCATCCCTGTCAGCGAGTCTCAGTTACCCCAGTCTACAGTCTTCCTATCCGGGTTTCCGCCAGTCGTTCGTCCACAGACGTACAGATCCTGCCGACGCAACCGCTCCAAACAAGTAAGCAGCTAGGGCACCTGGGGAACCTTCTTTAAAGCTCTATGAAAAGACTTTCATTCAACCTGCTCGGCTAATCCTGCCTAAAGTCACAGATACCAAACCGCACGCCACAATTCCGGATTCACAAAACCCAGTCCCCGTGACAGACCGCCAGCAGCTGTCGTTCTGCCTCTGAGAGTGCTGCTGCTGGCAACGAAACCTGGAGATGAGCAGAACCATCCCCGGTGGTGCTTGGACTGAGCCGGAGTAGCCCTGTCCAGGGGGCCCTAGAGACAGAGGGGCCCAGCAGGGGTACTCACCCCCGTGCCCCCTCCTTAATCTGGCACTGGGGTGGTAGTAGGCTGTGCTTCCTAGAAGCAGCATCCAGTCACACACACTACTACAGTACACAGGGATGGTGACCGCTGGGACTCCAAAAAAAGGAAAGCTTGCTTTTCTGGGTATTATATTACATGATATATCTACCACTACACACTTTGTATTATGGTCTGGGCACTGGCCTACATATCATTGCTGGGTATGGAATATCATGTATGTAACACTACACAGTCTGTTTGGTCTGGGAACTAGCCTGCATTCAGAGGCGGAACTGCTGTAGAAAATGGAGTTGGCTACCGCCGGACTCCTGATGTGAGGAAGGGGTAACTCTGCTCCATTGTATCCGGCTCCGTGTGCTGACTTATGACCAGGGCCGGCCTGTCCATTAAGCTGGGTACGTGGCCGCGTAGACTGATACACTGTGGAATGTGCCGCCATACACCCTGGCCAGAGCTGCTGTGTGATTGGTGCGCTGTGCATCCTCGTATCCGGATTGTAGCTGCGGTAGGGGAAGTGGCAAATCAGAGCGCATTTTATCACTAAGAGGACATGGATTTGGTGGCAGAGGAATAACCTGCTCCACAGCAAGGCTTGGAACGCAGCCATGCGCAGGGCACAGTGTAAGTCACTCCTGGGAGACTGCTGCTGAGGGGCAGTCTTAGGAAGGAGGAACTGTGTGATGTAGGCTGCAGGAGCCAGGGGACACAGCAGGGGTACAGGTTCTTTATATGGTAAATATCTGGTTGGTCACATGGTGTCCTGTCACACTGGAGACACTGCAGAGTGACAGGCTCTGTATGGGAGACATGATGTGCACCGGAAATTTTTCGGGTTTTGTGTTTTGGTTTTGGGTTCGGTTCCGCGGCCGTGTTTTGGGTTCGAACGCGTTTTGGCAAAACCTCACCGAATTTTTTTTGTCGGATTCGGGTGTGTTTTGGATTCGGGTGTTTTTTTCAAAAAACCCTAAAAAACAGCTTAAATCATTGAATTTGGGGGTCATTTTGATCCCATAGTATTATTAACCTCAATAACCATAATTTACACTCATTTCCAGTCTATTCTGAACACCTCACACCTGACAATATTATTTTTAGTCCTAAAATTTGCACCGAGGTCGCTGGATGGCTAAGCTAAGCGACACAAGTGGCCGACACAAACACCTGGCCCATCTAGGAGTGGCACTGCAGTGTCAGGCAGGATGGCCCTTCCAAAAAATACTCCCCAAACAGCACATGACGCAAAGAAAAAAAGAGGCGCAATGAGGTAGCTGTGTGAGTAAGCTAAGCGACCCTAGTGGCCGACACAAACACCTGGCCCATCTAGGAGTGGCACTGCAGTGTCAGGCAGGATGGCCCTTTCAAAAAATACTCCCCAAACAGCACATGACGCAAAGAAAAAAAGAGGTGCAATGAGGTAGCTGTGTGAGTAAGCTAAGCGACCCTAGTGGCCGGCACAAACACCTGGCCCATCTCACGCAGGATGGCCCTTCCAAAAAATACTCCCCAAACAGCACATGACGCAAAGAAAAAAAGAGGCGCAAGCTCTTCCCGTCCAGTGTTGGGAAGGTCAGGCATCGCAACCGACACAATTGGACTCTCCTTTGGGATTTGTGATTTCGAAGAACGCACAGTTCTTTGCTGTGCTTTTGCCGCAAGTCTTTTCTTTTTTCTAGCGAGAGGATGAGTGCTTCCATCCTCATGTGAAGCTGAACCACTAGCCATGAACATAGGCCAGGGCCTCAGCCGTTCCTTGCCACTCCGTGTCGTAAATGGCATATTGGCAAGTTTACGCTTCTCCTCAGACGCTTTTAATTTTGATTTTTGGGTCATTTTTTTACTGATCTTTTGTGTTTTGGATTTTACATGCTCTGTACTATGACATTGTCTCGGCCATGACTAGTGGCAGCAGCTTCAGCACGAGGTGGAAGTGGATCTTGATCTTTCCCTATTTTTTTAACCTCCACATTTTTGTTCTCCATATTTTGCGCACAACTAAAAGCCACCACAGGTATACAATGTAGATGGGTGGATAGTATAGTATTATATTACTTATGGACGACGAGTGACGACACAGAGGTAGGTACAGCCGTGGCCTACCGTACTGCTGCTTATATATATAATATACTGTATAACGGACCTGGTGGACACTGTCAGCAGACTGCTAAACTAGTATGAAGAAAAAAACAACAACACAGGTATACAATGTAGATGGATGGATAGTATAGTATTATATTACTTATGGACGACGAGTGCACTGATGACACAGAGGTAGGTACAGCCGTGGCCTACCGTACTGCTGCTTATATATATAATATACTGTATAACGGACCTGGTGGACACTGTCAGCAGACTGCTAAACTAGTATGAAGAAAAAAACAACAACACAGGTATACAATGTAGATGGATGGATAGTATAGTATTATATTACTTATGGACGATGAGTGCACTGACGACACAGAGGTAGGTACAGCCGTGGCCTACCGTACTGCTGCTTATATATATAATATACTGTATAACGGACCTGGTGGACACTGTCAGCAGACTGCTAAACTAGTATGAAGAAAAAAACAACAACACAGGTATACAATGTAGATGGATGGATAGTATAGTATTATATTACTTATGGACGACGAGTGCACTGACGACACAGAGGTAGGTACAGCCGTGGCCTACCGTACTGCTGCTTATATATATAATATACTGTATAACGGACCTGGTGGACACTGTCAGCAGACTGCTAAACTAGTATGAAGAAGAAAAAAACACAGTGTGTTTTTCAGGCAGACAAACGTATACTGGACTGGTGGTCACTGTCAGCAAAACTGTGCACTGTACTCCTGCTATAACTGCTCCCCAGTCCCCACAATTAGGCAGTGTGAGCAGAGCAGTGCACTCAGCACAGATATATCATGCAGCAGTGCAGCACACTGAGTGAGCACAGATATGGTGGTCGGAGCGTTTTTTTCAGGCAGAGAAACAAAGGATTAAACTCACTGGTGGTATAATCAAAACCCTGCACTGTACTCCGTAACAGCTGCTCCCCGTCCCCAATCCTCCCCACAATTATAACTAACTAAGTCACTCTGTGTTCTACTATAACGGAGAGGATGCCAGCCACGTCCTCTCCCTATCAATCTCAATGCACGTGTGAAAATGGCGGCGACGCGCGGCTCCTTATATAGAATCCGAGTCTCGCGAGAATCCGACAGCGGGATGATGACGTTCGGGCGCGCTCGGGTTAACCGAGCAAGGCGGGAGGATCCGAGTCGCTCGGACCCGTGTAAAAAAAAGGTGAAGTTCGGGCGGGTCGGATTCCGAGGATCCGAACCCGCTCATCACTAGTAAATAACACTGTGCAACTGTGTGAAGTAATTTGAATTGGATATAATATTGTGTCGCCACAACCCTTTCTTGTAAGACAACACACCTTTTCTGTGGCGAAGTTGCGTGCGGTCCCTTTATAAAGTATGGGAGGGCCACTAAAATCTATATTCGCTTACTAAAAAATTAAGCTTGGGCCAGCCCTTATCTGCTGGCAAGGAGCCAAACAGACTACTTACTGGGAGCTAGAGATACACTGCAGTCCAGTATGTACGTACTGCTCCTCTCACTGCCAGTGCTGTGCATACCCAGTGACCTCTCAGCCCCTGCTATCCTTGCTACAAGCCAGAGCTGGGTGGCCTCTGCCTCTGGCATTGACGCTCCTTCCCGGCGCTGTACCTACTGTCCCCTCTCCTAGTGCATGACTGTTTGCTAAAGTCTGTTACCAGCAATTCCCCACAGTCACCTTTGGTCTGCCTGGCACACTGCCGCAATTTGCACTCTCTGCTGCAGGACCTGGCTCCTGTTTGGGTTGGGACGATCTGCTCTGGATCCCTATCTCTGTTTCTCCCCTTCTCTCTCTCTCTCTTGCTCCTCTCTGTCCCTGCCCCTCCCCCCCCCCCCATCCCATCCCTGAAACTGTCACTCTCCCCTATCTTTTTCTCATTCTCTCTCTCTCGCTCCTCTCTCTCCATCCCTGACAGCTTTTCGCTCTACCCTCTCTCTCACATCCCCTCTCTCTCTTTATCCCTGACACTCTCTCGGTCTCTCCTCTCTCACCCCTCTTTTTGGCCCTGACACGCTCTCTATCTCTCACCCCCTCTTTCTCTATCCCTGACACTCTCTTGCTCTCCCCATCTCTCTCATTCCCTCACTTTCCCTGCCCCCACCACTTTCCTTTACAGGGGAGGAGACATTTCCCTGTTCCCTACACTGGCTCTGAATGTTTACATATGATTAGTGTATGAGGAATGAAGTACCGCTCTATATAATAGCTTAAAGAGGGTTTGTTCCATCCTATTTGTTCTGATTGAATCAATAAATTTGTGTACTGTTCAATATATGTGAATGTATTGTGTTGGATGACAAACAAGACACCAATGTGTAGGTTTGGGAGAATTTGTATTAAAGATGTTAATAATCTTAGGGAATAAGTAGAGAGGTAGAAGAAATAAGTAAATGGGTATGGGCAGAGTAAGTGTTGTGGACGGAGTCAAGGTGGGAGATGGACAGTATGGACGATGTAATGGTTAGCATCACTGCCTCATAGGACTAATGCGATGGGTTCCATTCCCATCACAGCAACTGTACGGAGTTTGTATTTTCTTCACGTACTTGTGTGGCTTTCCTCCTGGTACTCTGGTTTCCTCCCACAATCCAAAAATATACTGGTAGGTTAATCAGCTCAACAAATATTAAAGCTAGAGTGTAAGTGTGTCCGTGTACATGGGCAGACTAGATGGGTCAAGTGGTTCTTATCTGCCATCACATTCTGTATACATACATACATACACTGCACGTGCAGTGTGCAGGCTACTCAAGTACAAAATTACTATACAAATGTATATACATATATACACATACATACATGTAGACAAACCCCCCCATGAAAATCCTGCGTTTGCCACTGGCTGTGACAACGATGGCGCTGGGACTGCGCTCACTGAGTACTGTGTCTGAAAGCAGGGTGCAGGAGGAGGAGGAGCTCTGAAGGTGCCACACTGTCCAGCTGGCCAAAGTGAGAGGGATCTTTTTACCCATGCCGCCCCCCACCACTGTCACTGAAACTAAAAGCCAGTAGCCATAGTAAATACCTGCTGCTGGCTGGAGAATATGTGCCTGCACATTGGAGGGGAGGCGAAGAGACACCTGGATGTAGCATAGATGGGCAGAGGGGAGGGGAGAGGATACTAATGGCAAATAGTGATATACATAACTTTATTTGTGGTTGTGGTTGTAGTTGGTTTTCTGGTAATGAGTGGGTGGGAATGTGTTACAGTGAGTGTGTATGTGTGACAGTGTGGGGTGAGTGGGAATGTGTGACAGCGAGTGTGTATGTGTGACAATGTGGGGTGAGTGGGAATGTGTGATGTCAGGCTCCGGAGCCTTACCTCCGACGGGTGCTCCCGCGGGTTACCATCCTGCTGGTTGGTGCGGCTGCGGCGGCAGGGAGCTGCTGGCGGCGGGTCCTTCTGGAATGATGTGTGGCTGCCAAGGGCCGGGGTCGAGTGTCTGGAGAGCCGGGCGCTGCGGCGGGGATCGCTGCGGTAAGGTCCTCTAGTGGTGACACAGTATAGTGTGTCAGAGACAGAAGCTGGCTAAAGCTGTGTGCTAACAGCTAAGTATGTCTCCTGTGCTGGGGGCAGCCATGTTGGAGACCAGAATATTACCATGAAGTTCCCAATCTGTGTCCAGCCAATCCTGCGTGTTCTCCCCTTACAAAAGGGGGCTGGCTCAGAGGGAATGTGCCAGTGCTTCATGGTACCTCCTTGTGAAAGATTCTCCAGCTCTGTGCTCCCAGGTTACTTCTGGTTCCCTGGTCCTGGTTGCTCTCATCCATCGGTTACCTAAACGCTGCTGCAGTCCTGCTGCCTAAGTCCGTTGCCACTCGTAGAAGCACTCACGGGGTCCCAGGTCGTAGAGGAGCTCCAGCAGCTAACGGCAGTTCCCGCAGACGTCTTCATTTCTTCAAAGTCCAAGTTCTTCAGCCTTGTCTTTCAATCACAAACCACAGTCCTCATTTCTTCAAAGTCCAAGTTCTTCAGCCTCGTCTTTCAATTACAAACCACAGTCTTAATTTCTTCAAAGTCCAAGTTCTTCAGCATCGTCTTTTAATCATAAAACACAGTCTTCAGTTCTTCTTTACCGGAGTTCTTCAGCTTCACTCTTCAAGTCATTTAACCATAGACTCTAATTCTTCCAGTTTCTTCAATTGCTCCAATATTTGTGTACAGCCTGGTTATTCATTAAAACTACAGTTATCTTCCTACGAAGTCCTCCTTTTCTTTACGCCCTCTGGCCAACGTTAACAGTTAGGCTTCCACCCCATGACGAGGAATTACACTCAGCCACCTCTTTTACTCTCCTCACAGGTAGCTGTCCCTTCAGCCAAAACTCGGTTGTCGGAACCCCAACTTACACCGAGCGTGACATGTGACAGCGAGTGTGTATGTGTGACAATGTGGGGTGAGTGGGAATGTGTGACAGCGAGTGTGTATGTATGACAGTGTGGGGTAAGTGGGAATGTGTGACAGCGAGTGTGTATGTGTGACAATGTGGGGTGAGTGGGTATGTGTTACAGTGAGTGAGAATGTGTGACAGTAAGTGTGTATGTATGACAATGTGGGGTGAGTGGGTATGGGTTACAGTGAGTGAGAATGTGTGACAGCGAGTGTGTATGTATGACAATGTGGGGTGAGTGGGAATGTGTGACAGCAAGTGTGTATGTATGACAGTGTGGGGTGAGTGTGAATGTGTGACAGCGAGTGTGTATGTATGACAGTGTGGGGTGAGTGGGAATGTGTGACAGCGAGTGTGTATGTGTGACAATGTGGGGTGAGTGGGTATGTGTTATGGTGAGTGAGAATGTGTGACAGTAAGTGTGTATGTATGACAATGTGGGGTGAGTGGGTATGTGTTACAGTGAGTGAGAATGTGTGACAGTAAGTGTGTATGTATGACAATGTGGGGTGAGTGGGTATGTGTTACAGTGAGTGAGAATGTGTGACAGCGAGTGTGTATGTATGACAATGTGGGGTGAGTGGGAATGTGTGACAGCGAATGTGTATGTGTGACAAAGTAGGGTGAGTGTGAATGTGTGACGGCGAGTGTGTATGTATGACAATGTGGGGTGAGTGGGAATGTGTGACAGCGAGTATGTATGTATGTATGACAATGTGGGGTGAGTGGGAATGTGTGACAGCGAGTGTGCATGTGTGACAATGTGTGACAATGTGTGACATGTGTGACAAGTTGATCGCAGCAGGAAATTATTTAGCAGTTGGGCAAAACCATGTGCACTGCAGGGGGGCAGATATAACATGTACAGAGAGAGTTAAGGTGGGTACACACTAATAGATATATCTGCAGATCAATTGATCTGCAGATATATCTATGGACGGATCGGGCAGTGTGCTGTGCATACACACTGCCCGATCCGTCGGGGACTGACGTCATGACCTGGGCGGGCGTGTACACACGCCCGCCAAGTTCAGCTGTCAATCACCACCGGCCGCCGCAGCATGTGTACAGGCGGTCGGCTGACCGCCCCGTACACACACAGCGACGCGCCAATATATCGGTAGATATATTGCCCGTCGGCTGTGCTGCGCGGCCGACGCGATACGTCTGTGAACGACAGAGTTCACAGACGTATCGGCCGTACACACTGGCCGACGGTCCCGCAATATATCGGCCGTTCAAGAGAACGGCCGATATATCGACCAGTGTGTACGGGCCTTTAGATTTGGGTGTGGTGAGTTCAATCTGCAATCTAAATTGCAGTGTAAAAATAAAGCAGCAAGTATTTACCCTGCACAGAAACAAAATAACCCACCCAAATCTAACTCTTTCTGCACATGTTATATCTGCCCCCCCTGCAGTGCACATGGGGGGTAATTCCAAGTTGATCACAGCAGGAAATTTTTTAGCAGTTGGGCAAAACCATGTGCAGTGCAGGGGGGGCAGATTTAACATGTGCAGAGAGAGTTAGATTTGGGTGTGGTGTGTTCAATCTGCAATCTAAATTGCAGTGTAAAAATAAAGCAGCCAGTATTTATCCTGCACAGAAACAAGATAACCCACCCAAATCTAACTCTTTCTGCACATGTTATATCTGCCCCCCCCTGCAGTGCACATGGATTTGCCCAAATGCTAAAAAATTTCCTGCTGCGATCAACTTGGAATTACCCCCATGGTTTTGCCCAACTGCTAAAAAATTTCCTACTGCGATCAACTTGGAATTACCCCCAATGGGGGGTGAGTTGTATGAATGCCAAATTGATTTCTCACAAATATTTAAAATGCCCGCTCTAATATATATTGTAAATGCCTGCACATCTTATTACCAAATCCCATGCATGTGCGCTGTACATCGCACAACACTGCATCCCATAAGAGAAAACAATACACCCACACATTATCTGAGTTCCAAAGCTCATTGATGTATATATTTGTTATTAAAAAGGATATGGATTCAATATATATTACAAAGTACAGTATACCTATAGTTACAACTCATACAGTAAGCAGTTAATACATAGTTACATACAATTACATACAATTTCAGTAACATGCCAGCGATACAATTACCATTCCCTCCAATGTAGCTTATGTCTCCCTCTCTCTGTAAATAAATACAGGAACTGATCTGCCAGCAAGTCCTCCATCTCCCTCTCAGACCAAAAGCAACTGTCTCTGAGCCCACCAGAGACAGGAACTACCTTCCTGTGTGACTAGTTCCTGGGGGAGGGGTCTCTCTCTCATTTATGATTGAATCACTATTCTCTTTGTATATGCTGATCATGTTCAGCCCTGAAGACTGCCAAAGGGGCCGGCCGGAGTTCCCTGTTCACTGTATCATTCATTGTTCTAACAAAGTGATTTTAGCTTGTATACATTCAATCATATCTATCCGCTGCAATG
The DNA here is from genome assembly GCF_028390025.1 of Pseudophryne corroboree. NCBI lineage: Eukaryota > Metazoa > Chordata > Amphibia > Anura > Myobatrachidae > Pseudophryne > Pseudophryne corroboree. The sequence continues at coordinate 527,352,998 of NC_086444.1, read as the reverse complement.
TCCTACAACTTAATAACAAGTATCAAATTAATCTACACATTAAGCTGGTTGTTATAATAGTAAATATGACTGGTGTATCTGGTTTCGTTCAAATAATACACATTCATGACATTACTTCAATATATATAATTCTAAATCATCATGAGCTCTGGCGCTTGATATTATTATAATTATGTACTGTATGAAATGTGTCGAATCCATCTCTGTGGCATGTCCGTGTAAATGCGTGTGTTACAATATATTGCTGTGCTCACTGCGCATATTTGCAAGTATAGCGACTTAAATGTGTGTAGTTTGTATGTTCTCTTTATGTAATATTTTTGACTTTGACAGTCCACCCTTTGTCAGGAAACAATAACTGCCATCAATTATAAACATAAGAAAAAATATTTCATACCATAATCGGTGACCTAGACACAAGTATGTATGCATTTTGCAAATCAGACACTTGACTATATTTGGGGAAGACAGGGAGGAGGAAAAGACATCCTCTATATGCACTCGGCGGTCACGGGACCACTGGTTGGGTGTGGGACAACATTTAACCTATAGAGTATGCTGGGACAGTGCTTTGGCCTATAATGTCTGATTTGCGATGCACATTTTACACATACATGTACCTACGTCTTTGTACACTGATGTTTGGATTCTATTGAGGTTCTGCTGGGTAGGTGAAAAAGACACAAATAAATCGTGACAGTGACATATAAAATTTTCATGATCTACATATTCCTATCATTTTCTGAACATTGTTTCCATTTCTGGAACCTATGCTAATTCTGTTTAATCATTGAACAAATAACATAAATAGTGTCCTTCCTAAATAACGTAAACCTTCGGAGTTCGGGGAGAGCCACTCATAATGAGCTCTTTATCTGCAATGTGTGAATAGCCATTGTCTGACTGTTCCTGATTACCTCTGAACTCCATAACTACTAGACCTTTGATTTTTCTCTGATTTTTTAACAAACTGATCGGCTAATCCTGGGATCCTATAAGAAGATCACTCCTTCCTACAGAACCAGTTCCAGTCTCACACTCGACTCCTCATAAAAAATTAAAAATAAAAACTTGCAAAAATAGAATATCCTGAAAGAAAATGTTTGTCAGCGGGAAAGAGAGAAAAGAGAAATAGAACAAAACAACTCTTGTTCATAACAAATCAATTACAATGACTGGTCTTTCTGCAGTCCTTTAGCACGCTCAGGTAGTGTCCAACAGTGCCGTCTCTCAGTCTTCATGAAACAGAGTCTCTGGTGATACTTTTGCGATCTCTTTGCCTTGCTCTTTGAGTACACAGTTCTTTTGGAACACACAGTTCACTTCGATCACACAGTTCCCAAACTCGATGAATGTGAGCAATAAACTACTTTGTCACAAGTTCTCTCCGGGTCAGCGGACTTCTTGCAGTGGGACGAGTGGACCCAAATCTCTCTTTTGGCGACCTTTAGTGCCGTCAACAAATCTTGGTATGGTCCTTCCCACCTGTCTATTAGGCAACCTGAGCGTAAGAACATTCACACAGTCTCTTGGTTCATAATCAAGACAGTTAGCATTTGGCATACCAGCAATCAACAGTTTCAAGTTCTTTTGTCAAGTTCTCAAATGCTGGCTCATCTCAATAAGGTACTGTACTGTCACCTCATTGGTGTATTTCTGATCATTGTGGGATCAATCATGACATGAGGTTGTCTTCCAAAAACAACCCAAAAAGACACAAATACCAAAACAAAAACAAATTTCGAAGAGGGTGATTCGTCGAGTGAAGATCTGGGAGTGGTTCCGAAGCTACATAATACTAGTGGCAGTATCTATTATGACAATAGTACAATTTCAGGCTTTGCTCCTACTTCCAGAGGTATCCTTATCTACACACAAATTTCTGCGCAATTTTTCTTTGCGGTAAACACAGCTGCATCCGTGGCGGCAGGAAATGCCTCTACCCAGTTTGAGAAAACATCAGTGCACACCAATACATAACAATAATTCCTAAAGGGTGTTGACTGTACGAAGTCGATTTGTATTTCCTGAAAAGATCTGTCTGCAGGAGGGATATGGGATGGCTCTGTTGGTATTGCTTTACTAATATTCTTCCTCAAGCAAGTAAGACAGGTCATTGCTCTCTTACCTGCATGAGAATAGAATCCTGGCGCACACCAGTAGGCTCTCATCAGCCTGCACCTACCCTCTTTGCCTAGATGAGTCAGACCATGTGCCACCTCAGCTAGACTTGGAAGGTATGCTCTGGGGGCTACTGGCGTACCGTGTCCACCTGCCCACAGTCCTGAGGACTCCTGGCCATACCCCTTTGTCCTCCAGACTGCCTCTTCCTGCAGGGAACACAAATTTTTTGTATCTTAATTTAACTATCGTGTGTTTGCAGTGTAGAGTACCATGAGCATAACTCAAAAAGAAAAAAAAAAGAAAAAAAATCATCTCTAGAGGAGAGAAAGGAGAAGAAAATGAAAAAGAAAATGTCAGGTTTGTCATTCACCAACAGGCATATCAGTGTCTATACAAAATTTCCCTTCACCAGTATTTCCATTCTCCACCCTTTGTGCATGACAAGGCACACTGCAGTAATACTGGTGTCATCGTGCTGTTGAGATATACTGGGTTTGGGCAGAACTCTGAAGGACCTAGGTATGTGGAGTTTGAACTGTACTTGGGTCCATGTATTGTACCACCCTGTGTGAATGCAAAAGATGAAGAGGAAACTGTAGAGAAACAGAATAGAGGTTGGTGACAGATGAGTTTGTAGAGGTGGAGAAGATTTTATAAAAATTTGACAACTGGATTGGGCACTACGGGGAAGTGATTCTCCACTTGGTCTATTCCCCATTTTTTACAAAAATTCTGTGTGTCTTATCTCTACTGGGACTATCCCAGCCATCAATCCAGTGTCCTGTCCATCCTAAGTTCATAGGGAACCCGGTATCTGTGAGTTAATTTCCAATACCTGTGATGGACATGCATCTAGAACAGCGAAATGTAACATTAGTAAGTTGCATTTATTTTGTTCTTCCCATGGGCCGAATCTGTGTTTTCAATATGGCTTATAATTCTTTACTATATGTCCCTTGGTCCCGTCTATGTGTTTAATATGTGGCTTGTGTTTTCTGTCTAGGGGATCTATATGGACTATGTGTCCTACTACTCCTACAATCTCTGGCAAAATGCCCTTCCTTCCTACAAGTGTAACATATTATTGACAATTAGGGATCTGGGGTTTGAACTGATGGGTCTTTCCTGTATGTGCCAGTATACTTACCGTCCTCAACCTCTCCACCTGTTGTTCTCTGCGCCTAACACTATTCTGGTGATGTTTAATAGCACACTATCTAAGATTAGCTACTGTGTCCTTTCCAATTTTGCAAAGAAGTCTGCACCCTGACACTCAATGCCTTATTGAGCCCGTCCATTTGCACAGAGACAGCCACCTCCCATTTGCCGAATTAGTGTTTACCAGTAGTCTTATCCAGATGGAGAGTTTTCTATTTCTGCAAAAGACAAAAACAAAAACAAAAAGTTTAACAAGCTTCTAGGTCATGCGAAGTATTCATTCAATCCTTCTCATCCCGTATTAAGGGTCTGTATATGGTCCATCAAACATTTCGGAGCTCATCTTTACTAGGGGCATTACTAGGAACAAATACTTCTTATATGGTAACAGAAAGAAATACCCTGGGGTTACCTTGTCTCTGTCAGCTTTCCTGCTGGCAAATACTAATATGCGGACAGGTTTTTCTCCATGTCTGACGTTACTTTCTTGATTTTTTTTTTGTTTGATTTTTTTGGATTTTACTATATATGTACACGAATGATACCATACTTACCTGTTCCACTGGTCTCAGCCACTTCCCCCACAGGCTACTGCTCTTCTTTTACCAGTTGGATACTCCTCTGGGTGCATGAGAAATGGCTGAAAACGATCAGGTCACCTTCTCCTCCTAAATGAAACTTCAACATTCATTAGTACATATATAGGTTACAGTCATATTTTTCATATTTCTATTATTTTCTATAGTTTGTACGCTGGCCGTAACTGCTTCCACATCTACATAAGGCGGTGTACTTGCATTCTCTTTTTTTTTTTCTTCCTACTTATTTATTGTTGCTACAAGTTCAAACAGTTCTTATATTCCCATTCTTGTCTTATATGACTTTGGTTAAACATACCACCTGCAATACCTTAGGATCAAACTCACCAACCCCTCTTGCTGTCGCAGGTTTAAACAATTTGTATGTCTGACCCTTTGTTTTTCGGGATTTTATCAGACATATTCTTATCCTTAAGTTCTGCAACACCTCTGGTTCAAAAACTACCTATCCCAGGAAATGATGCTTTATCCCCCACAGTCATTCGTGTCCATTCATCACAAAAGGTCTCAGTGTGGGGACCATACCTCCCCCACATTACAACCGAGCTGACCCCCTGGGTCTCAATTCTGCTGTCTGAACCCTGACTGAGGAACGTCCCTGTGTTGTGCACTTGGCTCCCATTGTGGACCCTTTTAACACGGTAAAATTTCCTAAAATGCTCCAAACACATTAGTCTAACGGTGGAAGTCCTCAAAGTTCTTCCACTAACTTCTTCTGCTCCGAGTACCACGGATCCGCCCTTTTTAGCAGACACGTGTAGCCAATGCAGGCCCTACTTCGGCCTATATCCCCTGGTCCTTTAGGAGTAACTTACCGTACCCAGTGAATATCTGCCTAAAAGACAATGTTTACACAAATCACGCTTGCATGTGCTCTACACAACGTGTATGATGACGAGATTTACGCACAAATATGCAAAACTTCGTATCACGTTGCGCCACGTATTGCTCACACAACCGTGCGGTCCATTCGTACCGCTTATAGACACTTGCTATCTATAAGTTGTAGGATCACTGGAGTCTTCACACTGTGCTCCAAAACAGCCGGAGTGTAATACCAAGAAAACAACACCTTTAAAAAGCTTTATCACACTCCGTTGCACGTATTCACCTAGACCGTGCTCACTGAGTTCACCGAGTTCACCAAGTTCACCGAGCTCACCAAGTTCACCAAGTTCACCGAGTTCACCGAGTTCACCAAGCGGGGTTCAATACATTCACACCTTTTTCAGCCCACACTAACACTCTATAGTTTTCTGATCAGAAAAATATCCTTTCCTGTTAACTGATAGCTTTCCCCAGAGGCAATACAGTAGAAAAGGTTTTATTTAAACTAAATTTTGGAAACTGAGCAATTTGTGCTATTGTAGCGTGGCTACTGTTCCGCCCCTAAACTAAACACTGCTATTGTGTAATCTGTACTTAGCGGTCGTACCCTTACACACGTTGCGTAAACAAGCGACCATGCATATGTCTTTATGTTGCGTACGCAGTCCCGTACTTTGTCCGAGACACGTGTACAAAAACCGTACATCCGCAATAGTACAAATCCCACACTTCTATAAATGTAAGCGATATTACCTATAATCGTTTACTTAACACAACACAGTTTCTTTCTGTATAAACCTGTTTAACAAGGCCAGACTGTATTTGTGTTTTAAGTTTACTTCCTTAATATTTATTCTATATTTTAACTAAATAGCAACAAATTTCTCCGTCTTTTACACAGGTCTAAATGAATCTAGTAATAATCAATAATTCAAATGGTATGATTCAGATTGGATAGCTATCTTGCAGAACATACACTGATATAAATATACACATAATTATAATAATATTATATATAATATATATTTATATAATATATATCACTTGACTCTCATAGAACCCCCACACAGTACACACCTACTGAAATGAATGCATTTCCTTTAAAGTCTCTAATTTGCATATCAATGCTGTGTGCTTTTTGACTGCCTGTTCAAGAGGGTTGTTCACTGCTAAGAAAAAGCAGTTACACAGGTTTATTTGCATTTCAATGGCCATCTTATAGTAAGCAGAGTTAGCTAAATCTTAGAGGTAAACGAAAAAACAAACCAAAAAAAAAACTTAGTTTTTTTTATCTGTGTGTACTTCTTACATCAAGTATTCATCTCACTATTAACTTTCATTAAGCCCCATCTGAAACTATTTGTAATTGACTATGGCATGGGTTAAATAAATGCATTGGTAACTCATAAATGGTGATTGATTGTGACCAGGGAGAGCTGATTATTCTTGAGCAGACTGAAAATCAGCCATTTAGAAAAATGACCTTCCCAACATGGCCACTGCTCCTCCCCCTTCCACATCCATGAGGGTTACACAAAATGGTGGGCAGGCCATGTGGTTAGTCCAAAATGGAGGACAGACCATGCGGCTTCCTTTGTCACAAAGAAATCACACACCATGCAAGCACCTGAAGTTATTTTAGGCCTGAGTTAAAAATAAAACTATATCAAAGCTATGCAAACTTTTAAATATACTTTTAAACCTACTTAAACAGATAAACAATCCAATCTGAATCAAACACAATATGACCTTTGAACCTTGTTTTGCAACAATAAAAATACATTTTAGCATCTTAAATATTATGAGAAATGAATTGTCCCTTAAATTTCATATCAGCATCTTACTAATAACACAACACAACACACACGGATATGATTTTTTCATCAGCTTCTCAATGCGTCCATTGGAGCCGGTCAATTTCAGCCGCGTTTGTAATGTACAGTGCATTATTAAGAACGTGATATCGCGGACCAGAGCACCCATCTATGAATGCCAAATTGATTTCTCACAAATATTTAAAATGCCCGTGTCACGATCCGGGTATCTGGACGCCATTACTTACCTTTCAGATGCCTCCTAAGGCTGGCTCAGCGCTCCAGGACCGGATCTCATCTGTTGTACTGATGTCTGCATTCCTGCCTCCTCTCCTGTCACTCTGAGACGCTGTCACAGCGGCACCATGTTTACATCCGGAATGGCGTCTCCCGTGGCCTCCGCCGCCGTCCCTGAGTTTCTGCATGCAGGATGTCAAAGTGGCGCTTACGTCAGCCGCGGCCTCCGCTGTGCCCGCGTGGTTCTAATGTGCACTCATCAGTCTGGCGTCTCCTGTCTACTGTGGCCGGCACCGCCATTGCTGCTAAAGTTCCCACATGGATTACCAAACCAATCTTCCCTCCAAGTGTCTGCATGGGCGCAGCCATGTTGGATTCTGTCACCTGTTCATTTCCACCAATCCGCTGTTTCCATTGTAATCTGCATAATTGCCTAGCCAATCCCTTCCTTGCTGCAGGTATAAGTATTCTGTGCCTGAGCAAGGAAGGCGTCAGTGCTTTGGTTGTCAAACCTAGTTCCAGTTTGTCTCTCTCTCCTGTGGTTGTTTTCCAGGTTCCAGTTTCCATCTCCAAACCTCCACTAAAGAGACCCGCCCCAGTCTACCACCTGCGGTGCAGCCTGACTCTCCAGTCCTCTGGGACTCATCTGTTTCCAGCTACAGATTTACCTGCTTCCAGCCTTAGCTTCCAGCAGAGATCAGCTCTTCTTAAAGTGCCGGTACCATTTCTGCAGATTACCACTCACCACCGGTACTTTTGTTTCACCGCTCTCAAGCTCCATATATCCATCATATTTCTTCGCTCTCAAGCTTCATTTATTATTTGGCTGGTTCCATCCAGCAATCCACTCCGTGCTTACATCAGTCTGGTTCCAACCAGTACCCACAGCAGCCATTTTATCTACAGCAGCCCAGCTTTTCCTGGAACACCAGCTGGTACGATCGTGGGCCATCTCCATTACTACAGACAGGCCTGGTAAGGACTTTCCACCTAGAGGATAATAAGAACTGTCTCATGCTACCAGAGCCCTGTGGCCTTTGCCCTCCTGTAGTACCCAGGAACTGTGTCATTTAAACTGCTAATTTTATGTTTTTCTTTTATTGCTGCTGTGATACATGGAGTTTGTCAAATAAACAACATTGACTTTTATTTTGGTTGTCGTGGTCACGCCTTCGGGCAATCTTCTTACATGTAACTTACATGTCTAGGGGTCTGATACAACCTCCCAGGTTCCACTACACCTCAGCCCCTACAACTGAGGCTGCCTCCTGTCAGCTCAGGCCCTCAGTTGTGACAGTAAGCACTGACCATATGAATCCAGCCGGAGACCAGGATCAAGCGGCTAGGCCGATGCAAGAACTGGCAGCCCGACTTGAACATCAGGAGGCTGCACAGGGCCACATCATCCGCTGTCTCCAGGATCTCTCTACTCGGCTGGATGGGATTCAGACAACCCTCCGTGGATCAGACGCGTCCGGTGCGTCACCCACAGTGACTCCAGCTGTAACCCCACCCACCTTACCCATTTCTGCTCCACGTCTTCATCTTCCAACGCCAGCATAATTTGACGGATCTCCAAGATTCTGCAGGGGATTTCTCAACCAGTGTGAAATCCATTTTGAGCTACAACCTGGCAATTTTCCTAGTGACCGTACTAAAATTGCCTATATTATTTCTCTTCTCAGTGGCTCAGCCCTTGACTCGGCATCGCCGTTATGGGAGAGGTCTGATACCCTGCTGTCCTCCTATACTGATTTTGTGTCAACATTCAGGCGTATCTTCGACGAGCCAGGCCGGGTAACTTCAGTTTCATCTGAGATTCTCCGTTTACGCCAGGGATCGCGTACTGTAGGACAGTATCTTATACAGTTCAAGATCCTGGCATCCGAACTGGCATGGAACGACGAGGCCCTGTATGCTGCATTCTGGCATGGCTTATCAGAGCGTATTAAGGATGAGTTAGCTACCAGAGACTTGCCTTCTAAATTAGATGAGCTAGTCTCACTCTGCACGAAAGTTGATTTACGTTTCAGCGAAAGAGCAACTGAGCATGGAAGATCATCTGCTCCAAAATCTTCTGCTCCTCCTCCTCGCCAACAGTCACCATCCAAAGATGAGCCCATGCAAATTGGTCGTTCCCGTCTAACTCCTGCTGAGCGCCGAAGATGTCTCTCTGAGTCTCTTTGTCTTTACTGTGCAGCTCCGTCTCACACCATCAATGCCTGTCCCAAACGTCCGGGAAACTCCAAATCCTAGCTCGCCAAGGAGAGGGCCGGCTAGGAGTAATGATCTCCTCTCCATCTCCTCATGATTGTAATCTCCCAGTCTCGCTCCAAATTGCTCAACGTTACAGGAACGTCATTGCCCTCCTTGATTCCGGAGCAGCTGGGAATTTCATAACCGAAGCCTATGTTAAACGGTGGTCCCTACCCACCGAGAGACTCTCTTCGTCCATCTCCTTAACTGCCGTGGATGGCAGCAAGATTTTTGACGCAGTTATTTCTCTAAGGACTCTACCAGTTCGTCTGAGAGTGGGAGTTCTTCATTCTGAATTTATCTCTTTTCTAGTGATTCCAAGAGCCACACATCCAGTGGTTCTGGGCCTTCCATGGCTCCGTCTCCACAATCCATCAATTGACTGGACGACTACGCAAATTCTGGCATGGGGTCCCTCCTGTGCTGAGACATGTTTGTTTAAAGTATTGCCTGTTTGTTCTTCCTCCTCCAGGTCGTCTGATGTTCCACCTCCTCCATATCAAGATTTCACGGATGTGTTCAGTAAAGCTTCTGCTGATATCCTTCCTCCTCATAGAGAATGGGACTGCCCGATTGATCTCGTTCCAGGGAAGGTTCCACCTCGAGGCTGAACTTATCCGTTGTCTCTGCCTGAGATGCATTCCATGGAGGAATACATTAAAGAGAACCTAGCGAAGGGATTCATCCGACCTTCCTCTTCTCCAGCCGGCGCAGGCTTCTTTTTCGTAAAGAAAAAAGATGGTGGTCTGCGGCCGTGCATCGACTACAGAGGTTTGAACGACATTACCATCAAGAACCGCTATCCTTTACCCCTGATTACTGAGCTCTTTGATAGAGTTAGCGGAGCCACCATCTTTACAAAGTTGGACTTGAGAGGTGCATACAATCTCATCCGGATCCGTGAGGGTGACGAGTGGAAGACCGCCTTTAACACCCGTGACGGACATTATGAGTACCTCGTCATGCCCTTCGGATTGAGCAACGCTCCAGCTATCTTCCAGCATTTCGTGAATGAGATCTTCAGAGACATCTTATACCGCCATGTCGTGGTCTATCTAGATGATATCCTCATCTTTGCTAATAATCTAGAGGAACATCGTTTCTGGGTAAAGGAGGTTCTGTCCCGTCTCCGTGTCAATCATCTCTATTGCAAATTAGAGAAATGTGTCTTTGAAGTCAAATCCATTCCGTTTCTAGGTTACATTGTGTCCGGTTCTGGACTAGAGATGGATCCTGAGAAACTACAAGCAATCCAGAATTGGCCGATACCCTTAACCCTCAAAGGGGTCCAGAGGTTCTTAGGGTTCGCCATTTACTACAGAAAGTTTATACGAGACTTTTCCACCATTGTGGCACCTATCACTGCGATGACTAAGAAATGTGCTAATCCGTCTAAGTGGTCTGAAGAAGCTACGCAAGCGTTTCATCTATTAAAACAACGGTTCATCTCTGCACCAGTTCTGAAACAGCCCGACATCGACTCTCCTTTCATCTTAGAGGTGGATGCCTCCTCCGTTGGAGTAGGAGCTGTGTTATCCCAGAGGGCTAAAGATGGCCATCTACATCCTTGCAGTTTCTTCTCCCGGAAGTTCTCCCCAGCTGAGCGCAACTATGCCATTGGCGACCAGGAGTTGCTAGCCATCAAGCTCGCTCTAGAGGAGTGGAGATATCTGTTGGAGGGGGCTTCTCATTCAATCACTATACTTACTGACCACAAGAATCTTTTATATTTGAAAAGCGCACAATGTCTTAACCCTCGTCAGGCCAGATGGGCACTTTTCTTTTCCAGGTTCGACTTTAAACTCCAGTTCTGTCCGGGCTCTCAGAATCGCAAGGCCGATGCCCTTTCCCGCTCATGAGAGCAAGAAAATGAGTCAGAGTCTTCAGACAAGCATCCTATTATTAATCCGTTGGCATTCTCCACGGTAGGGATGGACTCTACGCCCCCACCAGGGAAAAGTTTTGTGAAGCCGGTGTTAAGGAAGAAGCTCATGCATTGGGCCCATGCTTCCCGTTTTGCCGGACATACAGGTATCCAAAAAACCCTTGAGTTTATCTCTAGGTCCTATTGGTGGCCAACTCTGAAGAAGGACGTCATGGAGTTCATTGCATCTTGCCCAAAGTGTGCCCAACACAAAGTATCCCGCCAGTCGCCTGCGGGGCAACTGGTTCCATTATCCGTTCCCCGTCGACCATGGACCCATTTATCAATGGACTTTGTTACGGACTTGCCTATGTGCAACAAGTTCAATACCATCTGGGTGGTAGTTGACCGGTTCACCAAGATGGCACACTTCATTCCTCTTACCGGTCTTCCGTCAGCTTCCAAGTTGGCTCAAGTGTCCATACAAGAGATCTTCCGACTCCACGGTCTTCCTGAAGAAATTATCTCAGATCGAGGAGTCCAATTCACAGCCAAATTCTGGCGAAGTTTGTGTCAAGTCCTCCAAGTCAAGCTAAAGTTTTCCACAGCTTACCATCCTCAGACCAATGGTCAAACTGAGAGGGTGAATCAGGACTTGGAGGCCTTCCTCCGCATCTATGTGTCCTCCTCTCAAGATGACTGGGTTCAACTACTTCCCTGGGCCGAGTTCTGTCATAACAACCAATATCATTCCTCATCTTTTTCAACACCATTCTTCACTAACTATGGATTCCACCCTAAAGTTCCTGAATTCCAACCGCTTCCAGCAACTTCTGTTCCAGCAGTGGATATCACCTTGCGTCAGTTTGCAAACAACTGGAAGAATGTCCGAGCGGCTCTGCTCAAAGCATCGTTCAGGTACAAAAAGTTTGCTGATAAAAAGCGTAGAGCGGTTCCTGCTCTCAAGGTGGGTGATCGTGTGTGGTTGTCTACAAAGAATTTGAGGTTAAGAGTTCCCAACATGAAGTTTGCACCTCGTTACATCGGTCCTTTCAAAATTGAACAAGTCATCAATCCTGTTGCCTACAGACTCCAGTTACCTCCTTTCTTAAAAATACCCAGGACATTCCATGTTTCCTTGTTGAAACCGCTGATCCTGAATCGGTTTCATTCTACACTTCCTCCAGCTCCGAAAGTCCAAACTCAACGAGGAGTTGAGTACGAAGTAGCTAAGATTCTGGATTCACGTCATCGTTACGGTCAATTACAGTATCTTATTGACTGGAAGGGTTAGGGTCCTGAGGAACGCTCATGGACCAATGCTTCTGATGTCCATGCTCCTGCCTTGGTCTGGAATTTCCACTCCAAGTTTCCTCAAAAGCCAAAGAAGTGTCCTGGGGCCACTCCTAAAGGGGGGGTGCTGTCACGATCCGGGTATCTGGACGCCATTACTTACCTTTCAGATGCCTCCTAAGGCTGGCTCAGCGCTCCAGGACCGGATCTCATCTGTTGTACTGATGTCTGCATTTCTGCCTCCTCTCCTGTCACTCTGAGACGCTGTCACAGCGGCACCATGTTTACATCCGGAATGGCGTCTCCCGCGGCCTCCGCCGCCGTCCCTGAGTTTCTGCATGCAGGATGTCAGAGTGGCGCTTACGTCAGCCGCGGCCTCCGCTGTGCCCGCGTGGTTCTAATGTGCACTCATCAGTCTGGCGTCTCCTGTCTACTGTGGCCGGCGCCGCCATTGCTGCTAAAGTTCCCACATGGATTACCAAACCAATCTTCCCTCCAAGTGTCTGCATGGGCGCAGCCATGTTGGATTCTGTCACCTGTTCATTTCCACCAATCCGCTGTTTCCATTGTAATCTGCATAATTGCCTAGCCAATCCCTTCCTTGCTGCAGGTATAAGTATTCTGTGCCTGAGCAAGGAAGGCGTCAGTGCTTTGGTTGTCAAACCTAGTTCCAGTTTGTCTCTCTCTCCTGTGGTTGTTTTCCAGGTTCCAGTTTCCATCTCCAAACCTCCACTAAAGAGACCCGCCCCAGTCTACCACCTGCGGTGCAGCCTGACTCTCCAGTCCTCTGGGACTCATCTGTTTCCAGCTACAGATTTACCTGCTTCCAGCCTTAGCTTCCAGCAGAGATCAGCTCTTCTTAAAGTGCCGGTACCATTTCTGCAGATTACCACTCACCACCGGTACTTTTGTTTCACCGCTCTCAAGCTCCATATATCCATCATATTTCTTCGCTCTCAAGCTTCATTTATTATTTGGCTGGTTCAGTCCAGCAATCCACTCCGTGCTTACATCAGTCTGGTTCCAACCAGTACCCACAGCAGCCATTTTATCTACAGCAGCCCAGCTTTTCCTGGAACACCAGCTGGTACGATCCTGGGCCATCTCCATTACTACAGACGGGCCTGGTAAGGACTTTCCACCTAGAGGATAATAAGAACTGTCTCATGCTACCAGAGCCCTGTGGCCTTTGCCCTCCTGTAGTACCCAGGAACGGTGTCATTTAAACTGCTGATTTTATGTTTTTCTTTTATTGCTGCTGTGATACATGGAGTTTGTCAAATAAACAACATTGACTTTTATTTTGGTTGTCGTGGTCACGCCTTCGGGCAATCTTCTTACATGTAACTTACATGTGTAGGGGTCTGATACAACCTCCCAGGTTCCACTACACCTCAGCCCCTACAACTGAGGCTGCCTCCCGTCAGCTCAGGCCTTCAGTTGTGACAGCCCGCTCTAATATATATTGTAAATGCCTGCACATCTTATTACCAAATCCCATGCATGTGCGCTGTACATCGCACAACACTGCATCCCATAAGAGAAAACAATACACCCACACATTATCTGAGTTCCAAAGCTCATTGATGTATATATTTGTTATTAAAAAGGATATGGATTTAATATATATTACAAAGTACAGTATACCTATAGTTACAACTCATACAGTAAGCAGTTAATACATAGTTACATACAATTACATACAATTTCAGTTACATGCCAGCGATACAATTACCATTCCCTCCAATGTAGTTTATGTCTCCCTCTCTCTGTAAATAAATACAGGAACTGATCTGCCAGCAAGTCCTCCATCTCCCTCTCAGACCAAAAGCAACTGACTCTGAGCCCACCAGAGACAGGAACTACCTTCCTGTGTGACTAGTTCCTGGGGGAGGGGTCTCTCTCTCATTTATGATTGAATCACTATTCTCTTTGTATATGCTGATCATGTTCAACCCTGAAGACTGCCAAAGGGGCCGGCCGGAGTTCCCTGTTCACTGTATCATTCATTGTTCTAACAAAGTGATTTTAGCTTTTATACATTCAATCATAACTATCCGCTGCAATGTCCTACAACTTAATAACAAGTATCAAATTAATCTACACATTAAGCTGGTTGTTTTAATAGTAAATATGACCGGTGTATCTGGTTTCGTTCAAATAATACACATTCATGACATTACTTCAATATATATAATTCTAAATCATCATGAGCTCTGGCGCTTGATATTATTATAATTATGTACTGTATGAAATAAGTGTTGAATCCATCTCTGTGGCATGTCCGTGTAAATGCATGTGTTACAATATATTGCTGTGCTCGCTGCGCATATTTGCAAGTATAGCGACTTAAATGTGTGTAGTTTGTATGTTCTCTTTATGTAATATTTTTGACTTTGACAGTAGGAATGTGTTACAGTGAGTGTGTATGTGTGACAGTGTGGGGTGAGTGGGAATGTGTGACAGCGAGTGTGTATGTGTGACAATGTGGGGTGAGTGGGAATGTGTGATGTCCGGCTCCGGAGCCTTACCTCCGGCGAGTGCTCACGCGGGTTACCATCCCGCTGGTTGGCGCGGCTGCAGCGGCAGGGAGCTGCTGGCGGCGGGTCCTTCTGGAAGGATGTGTGGCTGCCAAGGGCCAGGGGTCAAGGGTCTGTAGAGCCGGGCGCTGCGGCGTAGATCGCTGCGGTAAGGTCCTCTAGTGGTGACACAGTATAGTGTGTCAGAGACAGAAGCTGCCTAAAACTATGTGCTAACAGCTAAGTATGTCTCCTGTGCTGGGGGCAGCCATGTTGGAGACCAGAGTATTACCAATGAAGTTCCCAATTTGTGTCCAGCCAATCCTGCGTGTTCTCCCCTTACAAAAGGGGGCTGGCTCAGAGGGAGTGTGCCAGTGCTTCATGGTACCTCCTTGTGAAAGGTTCTCCAGCTCTGTGCTCCCAGGTTACTTCTGGTTCCGTGGTCCTGGTTGCTCTCATCCATCGGTTACCTAAACGTTGCTGCAGTCCTGCTGCCTAAGTCCGTTGCCACTCGTGGAAGCACTCACAGGGTCCCAGGTCGTAGAGGAGCTCCAGCAGCTAACGGCAGTTCCCGCAGACGTCTTCATTTCTTCAAAGTCCAAGTTCTTCAGCCTCGTCTTTCAATCACAAACCACAGTCCTCATTTCTTCAAAGTCCAAGTTCTTCAGCCTCGTCTTTCAATCACAAACCACAGTCCTCATTTCTTCAAAGTCCAAGTTCTTCAGCCTCGTCTTTCAATTACAAACCACAGTCCTCATTTCTTCAAAGTACAAGTTCTTTAGCCTCGTCTTTCAATTAGAAACCACAGTCTTCATTTCTTCAAAGTCCAAGTTCTTCAGCATAGTCTTTTAATCATAAAACACAGTCTTCAGTTCTTCTTTACCGGAGTTCTTCAGCTTCACTCTTCAAGTCATTTAACCATAAACTCTAATTCTTCCAGTTTCTTCAATTGCTCCAATATTCGTGTACAGCCTGATATTCATTAAAACTACAGTTATCTTCCTACGAAGTCCTCCTTTTCTTTACGCCCTCTGGCCAACGTTAACACTTAGTTAGGGTTCCACCCCATGACGAGGAATTACACTCAGCCACCTCGTTTACTCTCCTCACAGGTAGCTGTCCCTTCAGCCAAAACTCGGTTGTCGGAACCCCAACTTACACCAAGCGTGACATGTGACAGCGAGTGTGTGTGTGACAATGTGGGGTGAGTGGGAATGTGTGACAGCGAGTGTGTATGTATGACAGTGTGGGGTGAGTAGGAATGTGTGACAGCGAGTGTGTATGTATGACAATGTGGGGTGAGTGGGTATGTGTTACAGTGAGTGAGAATGTGTGACAGTAAGTGTGTATGTATGACATTGGGGGGAGAGTGGGTATGTGTTACAGTGAGTGAGAATGTGTGACAGCAAGTGTGTATGTATGACAATGTGGGGTGAGTGGGAATGTGTGACAGCGAGTGTGTATGTATGACAGTGTGGGGTGAGTGGGAATGTGTGATAGCGAGTGTGTATGTGTGACAATGTGGGGTGAGTGGGTATGTGTTACAGTGAGTGAGAATGTGTGACAGTAAGTGTGTATGTATGACAATGTGGGGTGAGTGGGTATGTGTTAGAGTGAGTGAGAATGTGTGACAGTGTGTATGTATGACAATGTGGGGTGAGTGGGTATGTGTTACAGTGAGTGAGAATGTGTGACAGCGAGTGTGTATGTATGACAATGTGGGGTGAGTGGGAATGTGTGACAGCGAGTGTGTATGTGTGACAAAATAGGGTGAGTGTGAATGTGTGACGGCGAGTGTGTATGTATGACAATGTGGGGTGAGTGGGAATGTGTGACAGCGAGTATGTATGTATGTATGTATGACAATGTGGGGTGAGTGGGAATGTGTGACAGCGAGTGTGCATGTGTGACAATGTGGGGTGAGTGGGTATGTGATACAGTGAGTGAGAATGTGTGACAGTGAGTGTGTATGTATGACAATGTGGGGTGAGTGGGTATGTGTTACAGTGAGTGAGAATGTGTGACAGTAAGTGTGTATGTATGACAATGTGGGGTGAGTGGGATGGTGTTACAGTGAGTGAGAATGTGTGACAGCAAGTGTGTATGTATGACAATGTGGGGTGAGTGGGAATGTGTGACAGCGAGTGTGTATGTATGACAGTGTGGGGTGAGTGGGAATGTGTGATAGCGAGTGTGTATGTGTGACAATGTGGGGTGAGTGGGTATGTGTTACAGTGAGTGAGAATGTGTGACAGTAAGTGTGTATGTATGACAATGTGGGGTGAGTGGGTATGTGTTAGAGTGAGTGAGAATGTGTGACAGTGTGTATGTATGACAATGTGGGGTGAGTGGGTATGTGTTACAGTGAGTGAGAATGTGTGACAGCGAGTGTGTATGTATGACAATGTGGGGTGAGTGGGAATGTGTGACAGCGAGTGTGTATGTGTGACAAAATAGGGTGAGTGTGAATGTGTGACGGCGAGTGTGTATGTATGACAATGTGGGGTGAGTGGGAATGTGTGACAGCGAGTATGTATGTATGTATGTATGACAATGTGGGGTGAGTGGGAATGTGTGACAGCGAGTGTGTATGTGTGACAAAATAGGGTGAGTGTGAATGTGTGATGGCGAGTGTGTATGTATGACAATGTGGGGTGAGTGAGAATTTGTGACAGTGAGTGTGTATGTATGACAATGTAGGGTGAGTGGGAATGTGTGACAGCGACTGTGTATGTATGACAATGTGGGGTGAGTGGGAATGTGTGACAGCGACTGTGTATGTGTGACAATGTGGGGTGAGTGGGAATGTGTGACAGCGAGTGTGTATGTGTGACAATGTGGGGTGAGTGGGAATGTGTGACAGCGAGTGTGTATGTGTGACAATGTGCGTTGAGTGGGAATGTGTGACAGCGAGTGTGTATGTGTGACAGTGAGGGGTGCAGCTCCAGGCCCCCCAAGAAAATAGGCCCAGAAGGTGTTGTTAGACATTGGTGAAAGATTTTTTTTTTCTGTCACCATTAGTGGCTTTCCGAAGCCATGCCCACTTACTCCCTCACCCCCTCCACCCCACCTAGTGCCCACATAGTACATACACTACGGTGGCACTATGTTGCAGAGCCATCATCCAGTTATAAGAGGCCCGATGTGAGCCAAAACAAAACAGGGGGCGATCCAGCCCCTTTCCTCACTTTTCCTCCCCCTCCTCTGCTGACTGTTGCCGGGGCTCAATGTCATGTTGTATTGACCGGCCCCAGCACGAAAACCATAAGACAGGGGGACCTGCAGCCGCAGCGCCGATGGCGGGGAGACCCACTGCTGTGGCGCCTTTGGCAAGGGGACTCGCTGCTGCGGCGCCGTTGACGTTGGGACCTGCACCTGTGGCGCCAATGGCGGGGGGACCCGCTGCTGCAGCGCCGATTGCGGGAGGGACTCACTACTGCAGCGCCGACTGCGGGAGGGACTCGCTGCTGTGGTGCTGATGTCGGGGACTCGCTGCTGACAAATGTATATAGTGACACCTGTAAGAGGTGGTGGAATGTGTGTGAGGGAGGGGGTACATAGTGGTGCCTGTACTAGGGGGGAAGGGGGGATAGGGATGCCTGTCTCAACCCTTTCTCTCTCACTTACGCACACTTCTTCCCTCTCTCCTCCCTTCTGTCTCTCTCTACCCGCCTTCTTTCTCTCTGTCTGTCTTTCCCTTTTCTCTCTCTATCCCCTCTTTCGCTCTCTCCCATCTTCCCCTTCTTTGTCTCTCTGAGTTCCCCTCCCGTTTCTTTTGTGGTCTCCCCCCTCCTCTTCTCTCTCCCATTTCCCTCTCCTCTCACGCCTCTCTCTGTCTCACTCTTCTCTCTATCTTCCCCTGTCTCCCCCTACTCTCTCTCTCTGTCTCCCCCTTCTCTCTTCCCTTTATCTATCCCCCATCCCCCTTTTCTCTCTCTCTCTGTCTCCCCCTTCCTCTTTCTGTCTCCCCCATCTCTCTTTCCCTGTCCCTCTCTCTGTCTCCCACCCTTCTCCCTCTCTCTGTCTCTCACCCCTCTCCCTCTTTGTGTTTCCCCCTTCTCTCTCTGTCTCCACCCTTCTTTTTTTATCTGTCTGTCTCCTCCCCCTTTTCTCTCCTTTCTCACTCTCTCCTTCTATTACCCCTTGCACTCATCTCTCGCTCTCTCACTCTGTATCTCCCTTCTCTCTCTCTCTGTGTAACTCCCCCCTTCTCTCTCTCTTTGTCCCCATTCACTTTCTCTCTCCCTACCCTTCACTCTCTCTCTCCCCTCTTCTCTCTCTCTCTCTCTCTCTCTGTCTATACCACCCTTCTCTCTTGGTGTCCCACCAGTGTCTTCCCTTCTCTTAGTCTCTCCCCTTCTCTCTCTCTCTCTCTCTCTGGCCCCCATCTTTCTCTCTGTTTCTCCCCTTCTTTCATTCTCCCCTCTCTCTCCCCCTCTCCCCTTTCTCTCTCTCTCCCGCTCTCAGTTCTTCCCCCCTCTCTCTGTCTCCCCATTATCTCTCTCTCTTTCCCTGTCTACCCCCTTCTCTTTCTCCTCTTTCTATCTCCCCTTCTCTTTGTCTGTCCCTTTCACCCCCTTTATCTATTCTCTCTCTCCCCCTTTTATCTCTTTCTCTCCTCCTTTCTCTCCCCCCCCCTCACTCCCACCCCCCTTTATCTCTTTCTCTCTCCCCCGTTTTCTTTCTCTCCCCCTTTCTATCTCTCTCCCCCTTACCTTAATGCAAGTATGCCAGGGAGGGTTAGTGTTATGCTAGGGAGAAGAGATTAGGGTTTTGCACTAAGGTGAAGGTTAGGGTTAGACAGCGGGAGGTTAGAATTAGGCTGCGGGAGGGGAGGGTTAGGCTGAGGGCGGGTTAGGTAAATGGTAAGGGGTAGAGTTAGTTTTCGTACAATGAAGTATCGGGATTCCGATTATCAGGATGCCGCTGTCGGTTTTCTGGCTGCCGGCATCCTCACTGTTGGCATCCTGTATACAACCCATAGAGGAGCACATAAAGACACAGGTACATACATACATAGGCACATACAAACATAGAGAAGCACATACGGATATACAGAAGCACAAACAGACATACAGAAGCACATAAAGACATAGAAGAGCATATATAGGCACATACACACATAAGTACATTCGGACATAGAGACATGGGCACATTAAGACATAGGGGAGCATATATAGGAATACTGTAGGCTCGTATACGATTATCGAGGACCACATGAGCTCCAAATTTTAACTTGCCACTGGAATGACTTTCCGCCGCGGGATACTGCACCACAGCACAGGACACCCCCCACATCACTAGTCACACCACCACAGCACTGGCTACACTCCCTGTGGTGGCACACAATGGGCCCCAATTTCAGCTCCAGGCCCATGTGGATCTTAATCTGGCTCTGGCTGCACAGGGCTGATAACAGAGGGTAAAGCCTGTCCTAGTGAGACAACAGCCCAGCTCTGAAAGGTTCCAGCACTGCAGCCTCTGTCACAAAGTGCCAATAAATAATACAGGCAGCCCATTTAATTTTTAAGATTATTACACACCCCTGAGAAATAACAACCAATAATGTAAGGGGAATAAATCTGGAATGATAATATAGTGCGATGGATTGTTTGAGGAAGGTGGGCCCCAAATTGGTGTCTTCTTAAGGCCCCATAAGGTCTAAATCCGCCTTTGCCTCTGTCATACATTCGAGGGATACTAAATACAGGGTCGGACTGGGGCATGTAGGGCCTACCGGGGGAATACAGTCGTAGAGGTCTATGTTTAGGGGTGTGGCCAGTCTCTAGAGGTGGTGTGCCCAGCTGCCACATTGGTTTGCCTAATCATTATGCATGGGTTGTCCCCTAGATAAATATAAACAGTAAATACCGTAGTGCATGCATGACAATGTACTAGATTACTATATTTGTGGTTACCTCCACATTATGGGTCTGGAACTCCAGGTCGACAACAAAAAGGTTGACACACCTTAGGTCAACACCAATTGGTCGACACACCTTAGGTCGACATGGGCAAAAAGGTCGACATGGGCAAAAGGTCGACAGGAACAAGGTCGACATGGAAAAAAGTCGACATGAGTTTTTTATGTTTTTTTGGTGTCGTTTTCTTCGTAGAGTGACCGGGAACCCCAATTAGTGCACCGCGTCCCCTCCAGTGGCATGCGGTGAGGTCAGTGGCTGGTGAGGCACTACAGCCATAATGTCCACCAGATCCTGCCGATGACACCTACCGCCGCCGAGCCAATGCCCACTACTGCCTCTGAGCCAATGTCTGCTGCCACCGCCAATGGCTTACAAACTTGCCTACCATCAACTGACCCAGCCCTCCACCACTAATTTGCATCTCAGTCCGATGCCGCCAATGCCCACTGCCTGCCTGCTCATCATACTTGTGATATATTGTACATTTTTATAGAAAAATAAATAAAAATTAGTGTTTGGGAAGGGAGTGGGAGGAGGACATGAATGCAATTTTGTTGTCCAGGGCTTCCATTAACTTAATGGAGAAGGGTCTGAATGGGTTAAAAAATGTAAAAAAAAAATGTGTGAGGTCCCCCCTCCTAAGCATCACCAGCCTCGGGCTCTTTGAGCCGGTCCTGGTTGTTTAAATACTGGGGGAAAATTGGACAGGGGTTCCCCATATTTAGACAACCAGCACCGGGCTCTTAGACCGGTCCTGGTTCCAAAAATACGGGGGACAAAAGATGTAGGGGTCCCCCGTATTTTTAAAACCAGCACCGGGCTCCACTAGCCAGGGTCATAATGCCACAGCCGGGGGACACATTTATGTAGGTCCCTGCGGCCGTGGCATTACCCCCCCAACTAGTCACCCCTGGCCGGGGTTCCCTGGAGGAGTGGGGACCCCTTAAATCAAGGGGTCTCCCCCCCTCCAGGCACCCAAGGGCTAGGGGTGAAGCCCGAGGCTGTCCCCAGCACCCCTGGGTGGTGGGTGCCGGGCTGATAGCCATAAGTGTGTAAAAAAAAGAATATTGTTTTTTGTTGTGGAGCTACAAGGCCCAGCAAGCCTCCCCCGCTTGCTGGTACTTGGAGAACCTCAAGTACCAGCATGTGGGGAAATAACGGGCCAGCTGGTACCTGTAGTTCTACAACAAAAAAATACCCAAATAAAAACACAACACACACACCGTGAAAGTAAAAATTTATTAAAACACACTTACACACTCACACATACTTACCTACATCCCACGCCGGTCACGTCCACTTGTCCAGTAGAATCCAATAGGTGGTTCCTGTAAAAATGAGAGACAGATTACTTACCTACATCCCACGCCGGTCACGTCCACTTGTCCAGTAGAATCCAATAGGGGTACCTGTAAAAATGAAAATTATACTTACAAACGAAGTAATCCACAGGAGGAGAGAGAGAGAGAGAGAGAGAGAGAGAGACAGAGAGACAGAGAGAGAGAGAGAAATTAATGAATATTATGTACTCGCTGACGCGGGAAGACGTTAGCACAGACAGGGGAGAGTGCTGCTGCCGGCTGGCCTGTAGCTTTTCCCCCAGTAGCTGTGCCCCTTGTGGCTGTGCCCCCAGTTGCTGTGCCCCCTGTAGCTGTGCCCCTTGTAGTTGTGCCCCCAGTTGCTGTGCCCCTTGTAGCTGTGTCCCCAGTTGCTGTGCCCCCTGTAGCTGTGCCCCTTGTAGTTGTGCCCCCAGTTGCTGCTGCCGGCTGGCAGGATGGAGCAGGCGCCCCCAATAGTTATGAGCCCAGTAGCTGTGCCCCCCAGTAGTTGTGATCCCTCTAGCTGTGCCCCCAGTAGCTTTCCCCACTGTTGCAGTGCCCCCTGTAGCAGTGCCCCGAGTAGTTGTGACTCCTGTAGTTGTGCCCCCAGTCGCTGTGCCCCTTGTAGCTGTGCCCCCTGTAGCTTTGCCCCCAGTAGCTGTGCCCCTTGTGGCTGTGCCCCCAGTAGTTGTGCCCCCTGTAGCTGTGCCCCCTGTAGCTGTGCCCCTTGTAGCAGTGCCCTGAGTAGTTGTGCCCCCTGTAGCTGTGCCCCCTGTAGTTGTGCCCCCAGTAGCTGTGCCCCCAGTCGCTGTGCCCCCTGTAGCATTGCCCCCAGTAGTTGTGCCCCTTGTGGCTGTGCCCCCTGTAATTGTGCCCCTTGTAGCTGTGCCCCCAGTTGCTGTGCCCCTTGTAGTTGTGCCCCCAGTTGCTGTGCCCCTTGTAGCTGTGTCCCCAGTTGCTGTGCCACCTGTAGCTGTGCCTCTTGTAGTTGTGCCCCTGTAGTTGCGCCCCTTGTAGTTGTGCCCCTGTAGCTGCGCCCCTTGTAGTTTTGCCCCTGTAGCTGTGCCTCTTGTAGTTGTGCCCCTGTAGTTGTGCCCCTCGTAGTTGTGCCCCTGTAGCTGCGCCCCTTGTAGTTGTGCCCCTGTAGCTGCGCCCCTTGTAATTGTGCCCCTGTAGCTGCGCCCCTTGTAGTTGTGCCCCCGTAGCTGCGCCCCTTGTAGTTGTGCCCCCGTAGCTGCGTCCCTTGTAGTTGTACCCCCATAGCTGCGTCCATAGCTGCGCCCCTTGTAGTTGTGCCCCCGTAGCTGCGCCCCTTGTAGTTGTGCCCCGGTAGCTGCGCCCCTTGTAGTTGTGCCCCCGTAGCTGCGCCCCTTGTAGTTGTGCCCCCGTAGCTGCGTCCCTTGTAGTTGTACCCCCATAGCTGCCCCAGTAGCTGCATCCCTTGTAGTTGTACCCCCATAGCTGCCCCAGTAGCTGCGCCCCTTGTAGTTGTGCCCCAGTAGCTGCGCCCCTTGTAGTTGTGCCCCTGTAACTGCGCCCCTTGTAGTTGTGCCCCCTTAGCTGCGCCCCTGGTAGTTGTGCCCCCGTAGCTGCGCCCCTTGTAGTTGTGCCCCCGTAGCTGCTCCTCTGGTAGTTGTGCCCCCGTAGCTGCGCCCCTTGTAGTTGTGCCCCCGTAGCTGCGCCCCTGGTAGTTGTGCCCCCGTAGCTGCGCCCCTTGTAGTTGTGCCCCCGTAGCTGCGCCCCCATAGCTGCGCCCCTTGTAGTTGTGCCCCCGTAGATGTGCCCCTTGTAGTTGTGCCCCCGTAGCTGCGCCCCTGGTAGTTGTGCCCCCGTAGCTGCGCCCCTGGTAGTTGTGCCCCCGTAGCTGCGCCCCTTGTAGTTGTGCCCCCGTAGCTGCGCCCCTGGTATTTGTGCCCCCGTAGCTGCGCCCCTGGTAGTTGTGCCCCCGTAGCTGCGCCTCAAACACACACATATATCCAGCACTGGATCCGCTGGGCCAATCACATCTGGGGTAGTGACAGGGGCGTGCATTCGTCGGGGCTGAATGCACGCCCCTGTCATTGCGGCACCAGTATAGGTGCCGCTTCCCTGTACTTTCTCAATGGGCTTTCACAGCCCATTGCAGCGCCCCGCCCCCTGCCCGCCCCCCGCTGCCCGGACTTTAATGTAAGGTGTGGGAGGCACTTCTCCCGCTGCCTCCCAGCCCAACATTTTCACGGGGGGGAGAGATTATTAAAATAATAAAAGAAGATATTTATCACAGACTCTGTTATAAATATCTTCTTTTTATTATTTTAATTATTATGACAGGGGAGGCACTGCCTCCCCTGACTCCCCTGACTGCACGTCCCTGGTCCCCTCGCATGGCTCGCTTCGCTCGCCATGCTTCGGGCATGGTGCCTTCGCTCCGCTCGGCACAGATTACCGTTCCAATCGTAGTCCACGTGGATCGTTAAGTATGAAAAGGTTCCAAAAAAAGAAAAAAATTGTGAAAAAATCATGTCGACCTTTTCCATGTCGACCTTTTGTCCATGTCGACCTTTTGTCCATGTCGACCTAAGGTGTGTCGACCAATTGGCGTCGACCTAAGGTGTGTCGACCTTCTTGTTGTCGACCTGGAGTCCTGATACCCACATTATAGTGGCTAGGATATACAACCAGCCAGGAGAACTCCCTTCCATTCCTGATGCATATACAGTACTGTTACATCAGCAGCAGTATATGTTACCTTATGGAAAGTCTGATGGGAATTATGCAAGCTATGCATTCCCTTGTACTTTACTGTTGTAATGTTCCCAGTTACCCCGCAGTTACACGGGGGCTTGGCTCTACGTCAGCTGGTCCTAAGCAGGTGATTGGAGGAGCGGGTTATAACGAGAGGGCGGGGGTTATCTCTGAGTGGTACTTCAGTACAAAGTGATCTGCAGGTGCCGGGCATACAGCAACTTTCCTGCACGCTGCAAGGGGTGCTCTCTGCTGCTTCCCCGCACAGCACAGGGGGAAGGAGCCTGTGGTCGCACAGACACTTCCAGCGCATCTATAGATCTACAGGTGTCACCAGCATGCAGAGCTGCGGCAGGTCCTGGGGGCTGCTGTGCCGGTCAGTGCGGCTGCAGGGCAGGGCGCTAGGATGCAGCAAAAGCGGATCCTGGAGCACTATGGAGGGGCTGATGAGGAGCAGCAGTAGCCGTGTCTCCGCTGCGGCAGCGCCTGCTCTAGCATCCCCCTCCAACTCCCATAGGCAGATTGAGCGCCTGTTGCCCCGGCACGATGACTTCTCGGAGCGACACATTGGCCCCGGGGATAAGGAGAAGCGGGAGATGCTACAGACCATTGGGGTGGAGGTAAGTGCACGTCTGTGCTGGGCTAGGCTGCATCATTATTGTACATGTATTATTGTTTGTCCTATAGTATAGTATGCTCACAGCCGTGTCCTGAAGCTGGTGGTCACTGTGGGGTGTTCAGCAGAATGCGGGTGATCTGCATATCCATGTAGTGTTTACATGAGAACTACAGTATTTCCTTCACACCCAGGGGAGTGATGAGCTCTGCCTGGGACACAGGAGTCCCTACATGAGTTCTGTGAATTTCAATGTAAATTAAACGAAAAGGAAAAAATAAGTTACAGCTGTTCTGAAATTCTATTTTGTTTCTGAAAGGGTTAATTAGTGCAGTTCGTTTCCATTTCTAAGTAAATGTCCGAGCTTTTGTAGGGTGAATGACCCCATGTTTGGCCCATAGCCTGATCTTACCTGTAAAAAAGTTTCAAGGCAAGTTCTATTAAGTAGGAATGTGCTTTGCATTAAAATAGTTGGTTGTCTGTATAGTGAGATGGAATTCCCACACTGGCTTCCTTTGTTATCTCCTATTAGAGTATTCAGGAGCTGATTGACATGACTGTTCCTTCCAGCATCCGCCTGTCAAGACCCCTGAGAATGGACAATCCAATTTGTAAGTTCAACGCTTCTTCAAAAAGGTTTTTTTTTTTTTTTCCTTCCCTTAGGAAACACTTATTGCCCAGTCCTTAAATACTGCCGGGCGGGACCCCCCTTTGCAATATAGAATACCCTACAAAAGTGTTACCCCCTTCTACTGAGTGTGCAGGGCTGTATCGGTCTTTAAGGCTATTTTCTGGGGGGGATAGGATGTAGCACAAATACTGTTCTGTAGGAGTTAATCATTACCCGCTATATCTGAACTGGATCAGAACACATTAAGGTCTGGTAATGTTTGTTGGAAAACTATATTTACAGTGTTTATTCCCTGTGACAATGCAGTGCTGTAGATCAGCCTGCTGCATGGGTACAAGCTGTTTTATACTGTCTACAAAGCCTAATGCTGCAGAATTTATGTAACTTGTGTAGAGGAGCAGTTCAACACCTGTTTGAGTCATAACTGCTGTAGTATATTGTTTTCTCCACATAGAACCATAAAACTACATATAGAGCACCATAAAATACAGGTAATAGGTTAACTGTAAAGTACAGAACACATTCCTAGAAATATCTGTGTGTGTGTGTGTGTATTTTCCATTAGAGTTTTCAAATAAACAAATTCTTTCCATTCTATCAACATCCGTATATAAGTGTGTGTGAAAAGAGTATGTAGTTATAATGTCAACGTGGTCTGGATGTCTGCTTTCACATGATGTCGACAGGCACAATTTGGGCAGACCATTTTAGTGTTAGGGCTTGGCTGAGGGTAGGGTTAGTGGTGACAAGCACTGAAAAGGCTATGCTGACTGTAGCCGTTCACAATGTCAACATTTTTATCGCATTCATGAAATATATACCTGTACATACCATTCATGTACTTTCATCTCAGCCAAGTTCCTGTCTTGCGTGGACATCTACATTTGGCATTGTTGAGACAGAAAATCGGGGAGACCTACTTATGGAATTACAGATTAAGAAAATAAATGGAATTTGTATAGGGCATCCGTTTCTACCCCCCTAGATGGTCTTCACGACCTGCAGAAGTATTGTCTGGACCAGTGCTTAATTGTTGTTGTATCATGTCATATCTTGCAGATCATTGTGTAGCAGATAATGATTTTCAGATATGGACACAAATTGTTCTGGATTGTGTTACAGTTCTACCACATGCACTTTGTTGCCTTTAAAGAAACCTTTATGAATTTTTATTTTTTATGCAAGCACTTAATATTTATTTCTTATAAAACAAAAGAAAAAATTTAAAATTGTATTACAAAATATAATTTAACATAAGGGATAATAACCTCGGCTTCTTATTTTTATTTTTTGGTCTGGTGCCGTAATTTTCTGTCTTTCAAAGTATTTACTGTTCTTGCAAACAAAGGTGTCACCATGCCCTTATCCGTGGCATCTATGGACTTGACATTTTGTAAGGTAGTTGAAGCGTTCTAGACTTTGAAAGTGTTGTATAATGCATATACAGTACATGTTTCATGTAAATTACATTAGTTCAGTCATGTCACAAGTTAGACCTTCTTGGTGTGTGTAATGATTTTTATTTGGTGCATGGCATTTTATGTACATGTATTGAAAAGGTTTACAGTTTGGTGCATATCTCAACAACTGAGTTTACATGGTTTTAATATTTTGTTCTTCTTCACTCGGAATTTGTGTAATAAACACATGATTTCACGGTACACTGCTGAATTGTGTCCAAACTTCCTGTTGTCTGCTTCCATGAGACACTTGTCCCCTGCTGCTGATCGCTTCCCGTGTAATTGCTTATAAAGCACATTGCAGTTAGAGTGCAAACTTTAAACCCCTTTGCTTCTATCAAGAATGCGACCAGTTCAATCTGGTTGGTTCAGGATGACATCAGAGAATAGCTGCCGCAGAGCCCATCAGAAGCCAGTGAAACATACACACCTACTGCACTGGGAGGTTTACACATGAGGGAGCGTGAGTCTCTCTTTTTTTTTTTTTTTTTTTTTTTTTTTCTTCTGCTTAACTGAGCGTTACTTCTAGTTGTTTTTCTTCTGGCAGTGGCGACCATAGTAGGAAGGGTTGGTTTTAAAAATGAATATCATTTCTATGTCCTTTTTTTCTATACTGATCTGGAGTAGTATATGAGATGAAAGATGTCGACAAGTACAGAAGTTCAGTTTCATACTCTAAATGTACAGAATTGATTAAATTCGGTCAAAAGCTGAAAATAAGTCTCTATGAATGTCTTAACCCCTTCACGACTGAGGCTTTTCTCACCGTTGTGCTGAGCCAATGTTGACACTTTTCAGGCTGGTCATCTTGCAATATCGCTTTGATATAATCAGGACCGGCTGTTCAAGTGGAGCGGCCGCTGAACTTTTGGGCTCATCTTGTGGCCGCTGAACTTTTGGGATCAGATGGGGCCCAGGCTGTGACCCATCTCTGCTGCCATGGAGGACACTCATTGGTGTTGAAGTTTCCTGTGGGGTTAATGTGTGATAGTGGTGTGTGTTTTTTTTTATTTTATTTTTTAAAACACACATGTTCCCTGATGGGGGCATGTATATTTATTTATTTATTTTTTTTCAGCTGATGGTATTAGTACATAGTCTGAATTGGGGGTGGTGAGGGGGTGTTCAAAATATTCTCGCACAGGGTGAGAGTAGACCTGGGGCCAGCCCTGGAAGCAATACCTAAACATATTGGACCTTGTTTATGTTTCAGAAGAGACCGTAAGTAAAAACTTGCCAAAATAGTTTTGGGGTTTTAATTCAAATTTGCAAGAAAATGAAGTTAAAAAAATACTCGTGTATATTTTTCTATATATTCTAACAACCTCTAAGAATGGTTTCCTGCTTCGGCATTCCTATACCTTTCCAAAACATAAAATGCATGATTCTACACTTAGATTCTTCATAGTCAAATCAACACGGGTAAGTAACTCTCTCGTGCCGCAGCCTTAACCCTAACCTGTACCCCACCACCACAGTCTAACCCTCCCCAGATAATACTTGCTTTCGTGATGCAAACTACATCCTGTCAGTGTGTGGAGAGGGAGGGATAGAGGAGGGAGGACTACCAGCATTCTTGCCTCATTGGGCTGTGCGTTGCGTGTAGCATTTGAGGCAGTTTGCGGCCATTTGCACTCTGCATCTCTCTATATACCAGAGGTGGTGATGACTGGGTGAGTTGTCTTTTTAATTGCAGATTATTTTCTTGGGGCCATAGGTCAGCCACTTATGACCTAGGGGGTCATTCCGAGTTGATAGCTCGCTGACGATTTTTGCAGCGATCGGGTAAAAAACTGCATATGCACCGCAATGCGCAGGCGCGTCGTACGGGTACAAAGAGGATCGATGCTGGGCGATGACTTTAGCAAAGATTCCATTCGCACACCTGAATCTCCTCCTGTCCTCTACATTTCTGACTGCATGGTAAGTGTCTAATACTGTATTACCAGTAGTGATGCAGTGCTAATGCCTTTCCTTGGCACTTGATTAAAAATCTTTATTTTTATTTTTTTAATGCAGTGTGTTTCTTATATTTAAATGCAACGCAGGGTTCGGCACACGCACTTTCCTTGTAACAATTAACTGTGCTGGGTGCCCTCCACATCAATAAAATATATGAAGTTTTTGGCGGCACTCACGGACATCAATCACGTCACCAGACAGGTTATTTCAACGTTTCGATATAGTTATAAATCGTCATCCGGAATGTGTGTTTTATATTTAGATGAGACTATTGTAGTAAAAAAAAAAACAGACCTAAAAAAAACAAAGCCCATCAAGTGTAAGTTATGGGGCCCGTACATAAGGCAGCTATCTGGGCAATTTCTTGCTTTGCCGATGCCTGTGTCTGGGGATTGTGAAAATCCAACATGTTGGATATCCTTGATTTCACGGATTCTCACCCATGAATGATTGGAATTGGCGAGTCAGAGTTTAACAAGAAGTAAAATAACCTGGCCAATCACCTGGCCAGAAGTGTGGCGAGAGCAGTGAGCCTGTGAGGGGACACTCTGCACTCGCCGTCAGGATTCCGGCATTGGTCCTATGACCGCCGGGTTCCCATACTGAATCCTAATCAAGAGGTATTGATGTTTATAAAGGAGATTCAGCGTATAGTGGCTGAAATGAAGCAAATACTTATTCGTACTGTATTTCCTTCCAGAGGGTGCCCTTCCACATGTTTAAACCTAGAAGCTACTGTACAGATGTACGCAGTCTGCTCCATTTCATGGAACACACAGCAAGGCAGACTAAAGTTACAAAGCATAACCTTTGTGAGTTGTTGCACTCCTACAGCATTGCACTGTTTTACAAATTCTGTCCTCATGGCTATGTACACATCAAATTGATGTCTGCACGATGTGACATGGCTTGCGACGGGACCCTAGTATCGGCAAGTTCATACACACTTGCCGATGTCTGCGGCGAGTGGAGGAGCGGAGCCATCCTGCATCCGGCAGCATGGCCCTCGTAAGCAACTTCGCACCTTTTTTATTTTTTCTCCCAAGCACATTCAATGCAGACTCGTACACCTTGCAGTGTATCTACATTTAAGACAGAAGTGGGGATTTCTTACATGGACAAAGCTCAGTGGGGGGGTGCTGACGAATGTGTGAGCTATGCAGAGTTAAGCATAAGCATCCCAGCATATCTTTTACATCTAATTTAGGGTAATTGCAAATGTGCATGGATAATGACTAGCAGCTAATCAGAAATACACATAGGGTGCACGTGGGGAGTGCAGCTGCTATGGGGCCCAGAGCTGGGAGGGGCCCACATTTCCTGTCGGTTAGTTTTAGCCTTTTGGTTATTCCCCTGAAGCTACTCATTGCAATGTGGTATAAAATGACCTGGGGGGCATTATAATGTTAAATAATATGAATAATTGGGGGTACTGTGGCACAATGTGTACTAGCAACCGTACAATGTGACATAGGGTGGTATCCTAGTAGGTGCAGTGAGTTACTGTGCGGTAATAATGGGCTTTTTAGCCCAATAACACTATCGGGCTATACAATTGCAGCCCATTTTTACTGTGCGGTAACTTGCCCCTCTCCTGGCGGTATGCTTCCAAAGATGAATCCAATACCCCTTTCACATCGCCAAAATAACCTGTCTTTTTCCCGGGTTGCTGCTGAGTCGACCCGGGTAGAGGTGTGGTGTGAATGCGCCAGGTTGAATATCCCGGGTCGTCCAACCCGGTATTTTGTTCCAGGGTTAAATGAAGGGTTGTACACGTGTTGGGCCTGGGTTATTTTGCTCTAAAAAGGTACAGTCCCGGGATATTCAACCCGGCTCTGAAGCAATAGCGCTGATTGGCTGTTTGTAGTCAGCTGAGGTTTGATTACGGTACTGCACTGCGAGCACACGTGTCTTAAAGCAATCTGCACAGCTCAGCACTCGTTTGGCCCAGTTCATCACTCCTTGGACCTCATTAACCATGTCAAACTGGGGTGATGATGAAGTCAGGGAGTTGCTGCGGATCAGGGGTGAGGAGGAAATCCGTCGGCAGGTAATGGATACAGTCAGGGATACGATAACGTATTGCAGCATCATTAAAATGCTTGCGGCATCAGGCTTTATTAGGTTCCAACAGCAGGTGGTCAGTAAGTTGAATGGGCAAAAACTGGGAGCCAATCAAATCCTTTGAAAATTACATCACACTGGTTTTAACATGGGTGACCCGGTTTGAGCAAAAAGGCAATAACCCGGGAATAACCCAGGTCAGTATTGCGATGCGCAATACATCCCTTACCCGGGTTGGAGCCGTGTTCAAATCCCAGATCTGACCCGGGTTTGCGATGTGAAAGGGGTATAACTCTGTATTTGGATAGATGGAAAGACAAAAAAAATTATTTCTATCTATTGTCAAGATTAGATTGGTCTTCATACACTTGCATAGTAAGTAGAAGTTGTTGTTGTTGTTGTTGTTGTTAATGGCTTGAGAAGACTAGTTCTGTGTGGGGGTGCTGCTTGTTTATGTGTCAGACCCGCTGCCGGGTCTCTTTAAATAGCATGCTGGGGAGGCTGCATGCTGACTTAAAAAAAAAAAAAAATCCCCTTCCATGAGATTGTCTACAAAAAATAGCACCCAGGTGTGTGTCTGTGAACAATAAAGGGGCTAATACAGACTGAATCTGTAATGTCACACGCAGCCGCTGCTACCTGGGATGCGGCAGGTAGTGGCCTGCCAGTGCGCAGGAGCTGCGCTGGCAGGGAGCTACTCGCCAGGTGCAAAAGCATTGCCGCCAGGGTAGGGCCTGACATGTGGAGCGTATTTCCCCCCCCCCCCCCCCCCCCCCCCCTCTCCCTGCCTGTCAGAGTAAATGAATGTTGATGTGGTAAATTCAGCACATCTACGATCAGATGTGAATTACACCCAAAGTCCTGCCAGGTAAATAAGAGGGGAAGGGGGATCTGTCTGAAATTCGCTTTTGTCTTTTCAAATGTAGCTGAATTATATACCTGTTTGCTGTTGTGTAGAGCTGACTTCTCACTGACAGGTTTCGGAACACTGCTCCCCTGAATGACGGACACCTCAACACTGTCTCTGATTCAGGTTGTGTAGCTGAGGACCACCCTTCTTTCCCTGTATGCCTGCCAGATTCTCAGCGCTGATGAGTTGGAGCACCACCGCTAGCTACGCCTTCCGATGACAACTGCTTCTATTACACCACTGGGCCACCTGCTGTCACAGCTGCTGAGCTGTGGTTACTTCCCCGGGTCTGTTGTGCTTCCTCCTCCCAGTAACTTATTTTATTAGATGCTGCTCTGGTGTGACTGGACTCCCGCTCTGCCAGTTTACTACTGCCAACAGCTGTTTAACCGATACCTGTCTGCAGCTGAGCTTGTGCTACAGTCATGCTGCTGCGAGCACATTACAATGGCCCTCATTCCGAGTTGTTCGCTCGCTGCTAATTTTAGCAGAATTGCTAATAGGCTAAAATCCGGCAGTTCTGCGCATGCGCTAAGCAAATTTACACAAAACTATGCTATTTTACTCAGTCGAACAAAGCTTTTCAATCGCTCTGCTGAGTGACAGGAAGTGGGTGTTTCTGGGCGGAAACTGGCCGTTTTCAGAGAGTGTGCTAAAAAACGCAGGCGTGCCAGGTAAAAACACAGGAGTGGCTGGAGAAACGGAGGAGTGGCTGGCCGAACGCAGGGCGTGTTTGTGACGTCAAACCGGGAACTAAACGGACTGAGGTGATCGCAATCTAGGAGTATGTCTGGAGCTACTCAGAAAATGCAAGGAAATTGCTTTCGTTAGCAAATCTGCTAATAGCAGAATTGCTAATCTTTCGTTAGCAGTTCTGCTATGCTAAGATACACTCCCAGAGGGCGGCGGCTTTGTGTTTGCATTTCTGCTAAAAGTAGCTAGCGAGCGAACAACTCTGAATGAGGGCCAATGTCCCTTCCCATGGCCTGTTCTAGGCATACACACTTTGAAATAAATAAGCACTACATTTCATACCTTTCAAACTTTTACATTACTCATAACTGCATAAATAGATCACATTTATAACATTCTCTACAGTGATGCACTATTCCAGCAGGGTATCAGATGCAAAATCCTAATCTAGGTCCATGAAGAAAAGGATCATATTATTTATTATTATTATTATTATTATTATTATTATTATTATTTTTCTCTTACGTCCTAGAGGATACTGGGGGTCGACATTAGTACCATGGGGTATAGACTGGTCCACTAGGAGCCATGGGTGCTTTAAGAAATTGATAGTGTGGCCTGGTTCCTCCCTCTATGCCCCTCCTACCAGACTCTGTTTAGAAAATGTGCACGGAGGAGCCGGTCACGCTTGGGAAGCTCCTGAGGAGTTTCAAAGGCAATAGAGGTAAACCCAGAAAATCAGCAACTGCAGGTTCACAGGAACAGAACCCCGGTTCTGCTTCCTCTAAGCCTTCAGCATGACGGTGGACTGCACTGCCTGGAAGACAGGCAGGTGGGAGCACGTTTGAGATTCTTCAGTCGCATATGGGCAACGTCATGCCAGGATCCCTAGGTCAAAGATCTTATAACCCAGGGCTACAGACCCGAGTTTCAGGAACTCCCACCTCACAGATTCTTCAAATCAGGCTTACCAGCTTCTCAAGAAGCAAGTATGACTTTACAGGAAGCGGTTCAGAAACTGATACGGACTCTGGTCATTGTTCCTGTTCCACTTCAGCCGCAAAACCAGGGTTATTATTCCAACCTGTTTGTAGTTCCGAAACCAGACTGTTCTGTAAGGCCCATTTTAAATCTCAAGTCGTTGAACCCGTACTTACGGGTGTTCTAGTTCAAGATGGAGTCTCTGAGAACTGTGATCTCAGGTCTGGAGGAGGAGGAATTCTTGGTGTCTCTGGATATCAAGGATGCGTACCTTCATATACCGATTTGGCTGCCTCAAGCTTATCTAAGGTTTGCATTACAGTGCTGTCATTACCAGTTCCAGGCCCTGCCATTTGGCCTCTCTACGGCACTGAGAGTGTTCACCAAGGTGATGGCAGAGATGATGTTTCTCCTCCGCAAACAGGGAGTGAACATAATACCATACCTGGACGATCTGATGCTAAAAGCACCATCCAGGGAAAGGTTGTTAGTCAACATTGCCCTCTCAACCAGACTACTCCAGGATCACTGGTGGATTTTGAACCTACCAAAATCTCATATGAAACCAACACGGAGGCTTCCGTTCATGGGGATGATATTGGGTACGGAGGCGCAGAAGGTATTCCTTCTGTTGGAAAAAGCATTGGTGATCCAGTCAATGGTGCGGGATGTTCTAAGACCAACTCGGACATCGGTGCATCTATGCATTCGCCTTCTGGGTAAGATGGTAGCCAAAAACAAAACCACACCGTTTTGACTGTCCAACCACTAATGGTTTTAACTGTCAAGCCTGTGTAACAATCAAGCGCACTAAAAATAACTCCTTAAATGGGTACCAATTTCGAATAATATATTTGCGGCTCCCAATGGAGTATTCTACCTTACTCCAAACAAAACGCTAAAAAATGTACCATATAAAAATATATTACAAGGAAGCGCATATATATATATTTGATTAAAAATTGTAGATATTTTTTATTTATTTAATAGACAATTTTCTTAAGGCATAGCATAATATAGCCTTAAAACACACCAAATCTGCAGTGCAAACAAAGTCCAGAAACCGTGACTATTACCGTCCAGATAACCATATACCGCTGGAGCTCCAATGAGGATATTCTTTAAGCATACAAAATGCTATTTCTGTAACTCCCCGGTGAAAAGCTGGTTATTATTAAAAAGATGTATGTTTACTTTGTATCCACAAGCCAGAACATTATACTTTTGTAGAGACTGCAAGTGTTCACAACATGCCTGCCGCACAGCAGCTAGTGTCCCTTTTCTCTCCCCACCGCCAATGATTTTTGCTCACCACAGCCGTACGTTAAAGCCTCAGCACGGCTAGATCTTAAACGGTCAGTGCCGAAGTTCTCCGGCGGGAGCGGCGGTGACAGCAGCGTCCACGGGGGAAGGGTGCACACTTCCAAGGTTGGTTTCAAGTGATTCTTCCAAAGTATCCTCTGGCATAGAGGGATTCTGGACAGCCTGCCGGTGTTTAAAAATGGATCCTTAACGCGTTTCTCCATGCTTCCAATCTCACGGTTTCATCAGAAGGTATTGAGGTGCATTAGATTGTCCGTATTTAAATACCAGGTACCCAATCAATGGAGAGCATTAATTAAGCTTTTACAGGTGCATTGATATTCTAAACCTGTCTTTCATCTCTCATTATTTTACACATTAAAAACTATAATAAACTATAACAAAAGGCAACAACCTAATTATATTCATTGCACAGATATAAAGAACTATTTTATTTATAATGTATACTACGTATTATTTCTTTATTTATTTTACACAAGAGACATAGGAGTTAGTTCATTTTAAATCTTTTTACAAATCATAAATATATATTCGTATAGCCCAAACCAATATGAAGCCATGTGGCTCAAGAGGCTAAGGCCTCCACCTGCAACCAGGCAGACCAGGGTTCGAATCACCCTCTCAGCTCCGGAAAAAAAGATTTTTCATTTACTTCAAATTCATTAGATTTTTATTTTATTAATGGTTTTTCTCATATTAATTATATTTACTAAATTTATCGAAACCAGACGCAACTTGATTCCAAAGGATCTTCTAAATATATACACTCTCTTAATATGATTATATTCCAAATCTCATAAGGATAAAATGATTTTAAATAATGCATGTAGAAATCTTTATACAAACATAATTATCATATGACATCTAGACATATTATTCAGAAAGGAGTCCGGCCTATCCTACCATAACATAGTTTTATAGGATTAATATACCCCTGATATATTTGTAGTGTAAGCCCTTATATACTTTTAATAAATAAATAAATATATATATATATATATATATATATATATATATATATATATATATATATATATATATATATATATATATATATTACACATTTCACACATCTATTTTATCTTTCCCATATTTTTATATATGCGTGTATGTATATACACATAAATAACTCACACTCTCATGCTCTTAGATATTATTTTTAATCCTTCAAAGAGTGTAGACCCGACAATATTCCCCAGGAGTCCCTTTATCTTTTCACATTGTGCAATCAAAAGTCATATCACTCATTGAGATCCTATATATTATTCATCTCAATTGAATCGTTCAAACCATTCGGAAATAGTATGCCCAGGGAGAAGATCCAAAACGCTTCGCGTTTACAAAGAAGATTGAATCTATCCCCGCCTCTTGTTGTACTTTTGACATGTTCTACTCCTTGTATCTTGATCACTGAAACATTGCTATGATGTTTATATTTCATATGTCGCACTAAACTATGTGTACTAACCCCCCGTCTTATATTGTTTTTATGTTCTAAACATCTGGTGTGTAGCATTCTTGTCGTGCGGCCTACATATTGTATGCCACATACACACTTAATTACATATATAACATATGTGGTGCGGCAGTTAATATGTTGTTGTATATCAAACATGGTCCCATTTGAATGGGATGTAATGGTTGTACTTTTATCTAGCATAGTGCTGCATGTGGAGCATCTTAATTTTTTACATCTATAGTTCCCTTTTTCCGTATGGAGCTTCTGTAACCATGTCCTTTTGTTATTTGGAACATTATTTGTGGATTCATAGTGACTCGGTGCCAAAAAGTTTTTCAAACTAGAAGCCTTTTTGAAGATAACTTGTGGTTTATCTATTAATTCTTTTGATAAGATCTTATCAGTTTTTAGAATAGGATAATTCTTCTGAATGATACGTTTAATCCCTTTTGAACAAGCATTATATTTTGTTATAAATCTAGGTTGACCATCATTAATGGAATCTTGCACATCTTCCTTCTTTTTGTAAGTAAGAAGGGACTCTGTCACATTTCAAAGCCTCATCAAACGCATACTCAATGATATCTATAGGGTAATTTCTCTATCGTCCTAGTGGATGCTGGGGTTCCTGAAAGGACCATGGGGAATGGCGGCTCCGCAGGAGACAGGGCACAAAAGTAAAGCTTTCCGATCAGGTGGTGTGCACTGGCTCCTCCCCCTATGACCCTCCTCCAAGCCAGTTAGATTTTTGTGCCCGGCCGAGAAGGGTGCAATCTAGGTGGCTCTCCTAAAGAGCTGCTTAGAAAAGTTTAGCTTAGGTTTTTTATTTTACAGTGAGTCCTGCTGGCAACAGGATCACTGCAACGAGGGACTTAGGGGAGAAGAAGTGAACTCACCTGCGTGCAGGATGGATTGGCTTCTTGGCTACTGGACATCAGCTCCAGAGGGACGATCACAGGTACAGCCTGGATGGTCACCGGAGCCTTGCCGCCGGCCCCCTTGCAGATGCTGAAGTAAGAAGAGGTCCAGAATCGGCGGCAGAAGACTCCTCAGTCTTCTAAAGGTAGCGCACAGCACTGCAGCTGTGCGCCATTTTCCTCTCGGCACACTTCACACGGCAGTCACTGAGGGTGCAGGGCGCTGGGAGGGGGGCGCCCTGGGAGGCAAATGAATACCTATTTTGGCTAAAAATACCTCACATATAGCCTCCGGAGGCTATATGGAGATATTTAACCCCTGCCAGAATCCGTTAAGAGCGGGAGACGAGGCCGCCGAAAAAGGGGCGGGGCCTATCTCCTCAGCACACAGCGCCATTTTCCCTCACAGAAAGGCTGGAGGGAAGGCTCCCAGGCTCTCCCCTGCACTGCACTACAGAAACAGGGTTTAAACAGAGAGGGGGGGCACTAATTTGGCGTTAGAAATATATAAAAAAGATGCTATAAGGGAAAACACTTATATAAGGTTGTCCCTATATAATTATAGCGTTTTTGGTGTATGCTGGCAAACTCTCCCTCTGTCTCTCCAAAGGGCTAGTGGGTCCTGTCCTCTATCAGAGCATTCCCTGTGTGTGTGCTGTGTGTCGGTACGTGTGTGTCGACATGTAGGAGGACGATGTTGGTGAGGAGGCGGAGCAATTGCCTGTAATGGTGATGTCACTCTCTAGGGAGTCGACACCGGAATGGATGGCTTATTTAGGGAATTACGTGATAATGTCAACACGCTGCAAGGTCGGTTGACGACATGAGACGGCCGACAAACAATTAGTACCGGTCCAGACGTCTCAAAAACACCGTCAGGGGTTTTAAAACGCCCGTTTACTTTAGTCGGTCGACACAGACAGGGACACTGAATCCAGTGTCGACGGTGAATAAACAAACGTATTCCTTATTAGGGCCACACGTTAAAGGCAATGAAGGAGGTGTTACATATTTCTGATACTACAAGTACCACAAAAGAGGGTATTATGTGGGATGTGAAAAAACTACCATAGTTTTTCCTGAATCAGATAAATTAAATAAAGTGTGTGATGATGCGTGGGTTCCCCCCGATAGAAAATTATGGGCGGTATACCCTTTCCCGCCAGAAGTTAGGGCGCGTTGGGAAACACCCCTTAGGGTGGATAAGGCGCGCACACACGCTTATCAAAACAAGTGGCGGTACCGTCTATAGATAGGGCCGTCCTCAAGGACCAGCTGACAGGAGGCTGGAAAATATCATAAAAAGTATATACACACATACTGGTGTTATACTGCGACCAGCGATCGCCTCAGCCTGGATGTGCAGAGCTGGGGTGGCTTGGTCGGATTCCCTGACTAAAAATATTGATACCCTTGACAGGGACAGTATTTTATTGACTATAGAGCATTTAAAGGATGCATTTCTATATATGCGAGATGCACAGAGGGATATTTGCACTCTGGCATCAAGAGTAAATGCGATGTCCATAACTGCCAGAAGATGTTATGGACACGACAGTGGTCAGGTGATGCAGATTCCAAACGGCACAAAGGTGTATTGCCGTATAAAGGAAGAGGAGTTATTTGGGGTCGGTCCATCGGACCTGGTGGCCACGGCAACTGCTGGAAAATCCACCGTTTTTACCCTAAGTCACATCTCTGCAGAAAAAGACACCGTCTTTTCAGCCTCAGTCCTTTCGTCCCTATAAGATCATATCTGCCCAGGGATAGAGGAAAGGGTAGAAGACTGCAGCAGGCAGCCCATTCCCAGGAACAGAAGCGTTCCACCGCTTCTGACAAGTTCTCAGCATGGCGCTGAGACCGTACAGGACCCCTGGATCCTACAAGTAGTATCCCAGGGGTACGGATTGGAATGTCGAGACGTTTCCCCTTCGCAGGCTCCTGAAGTCTGCTTTACCAAGGTCTCCCTCCGACAAGGAGGCAGTATGGAAAAAAAAAAAAAAAAAAAAAAAATTCACAAGCTGTATTCCCAGCAGGTGATAATTAAATTACCCCTCCTACTACAAGAAAAGGGGTATTATTCCACACTATATTGTGGTACTGAAGCCAGAAGGCTAGGTGAGACTTATTCTAAAAAAATTTTTTGAACACTTACAAAGGTTCAAATCAAGATGGAGTCACTCAGAGCAGTGATAACGAACCAGGAAGAAGGGAACTATATAATGTCCCGGGACATCAGGGATGCTTACCTCTATGTCCCAAATTTGCCCTTCTCACTAAGGGTACCTCAGGTTCGTGGTGCAGAACTGTCACTATCAGTTTCAGACGCTGCCGTTTGGATTGTCCACGGCACCACGGGTCTTTACCAAGGTAATGGCCGAAATGATGATTCTTCTTCGAAGAAAAGGCGTCTTAATTATCCCTTACTTGGACGATCTCCTGATAAGGGCATAGTCCAGGGAACAGTTGGAGGTCGGAGTAGCACTATCTAGGATACTGCTACAACAGCACGGGTGGATTCTAAATATTCCAAAATCGCAGCTGATCCCGACGACACGTCTGCTGTGCCTAGGGATGATTCTGGACACAGTCCAGAAAAAGGTGTTTCTCCCGGAAGAGAAAGCCAGGGAGTTATCCGAGCTAGTCAGGAACCTCCTAAAAACAGTGCATCATTGCACAAGGGTCCTGGTAAAAATGGTGGCTTCCTACGAAGCAATTCCATTCGGCAGATTTCACGCAAGAACTTTTCAGTGGGATCTGCTGGACAAATGGTCCGGATCGCATCTTCAGATGCATCAGCGGATAACCCTATATCCAAGGACAAGGGTGTCTCTCCTGTGGTGGTTATAGAGTACTCATCTTCTAGAGGGCCGCAGATTCGGCATTCAGGATTGGATGCTGGTGACCACGGAGCCCAACCCGAGAGGCTGGGGAGCAGTCACACAAGGAAAAAATTTCCAGGGAGTGTGATCAAGTCTGGAGACTTTTCTCCACATAAATATACTGGAGCTAAGGGTAAATTTATAATGCTCTAAGCTTAGCAAGACCTCTGCTTCAAGGTCAGCCGGTATTGATCCAGTGGGAAAAACATCACGGCAGTCGCCCACGTAAACAGACAGGGCGACACAAGAAGCAGGAGAGCAATGGCAAAAACTGCAAGGACTTTTCGCTGGGCGGAAAATCATGTGATAGCACTGTCAGCAGTGTTTCATCCCGGGAATGGAAACTGGGAAGCAGGCTTCCTCAGCAGGCACGGCCTCCACCCGGGAGAGTGGAAACTTCATCGGGAAGTTTTTTCCACATGATTGTAAACCGTTGGGAAATACCAAAGGTGGACATGATGGCGTCCCGTCTGAACAAAAAACGGGACAGGTATTGCGCCAGGTCAAGAGACCCTCAGGCAATAGCTGTGGACGTTCTGGTAACACCGTGGGTGTACCAGTCGGTGTATGTGTTCCCTCCTCTGCTTCTCATACCTAAGGTGCTGAGAATTATAAGACGTAGAGGAGTAAGAACTATACTCATGGCTCCGGATTGGCCAAGAAGGACTTGGTACCCGGAACTTCAAGAGATGCTTACAGAGGTCTTATGGCCTCTGCCGCTAAGAAGGGACTTGCTTCAGCAAGTACCATGTCTGTTCCAAGACTTACCGCGGCTGCGTTTGTCGGCATGGCGGTGGAAAGCCGGATCCTAAGGGAAAAAGGCATTCCGGAAGAGGTCATTCCTACCCTGGTCAAAGCCAGAAAGGAGGTGACCGCACAACATTATCACCACATGTGGCGAAAATATGTTGCGTGGTGTGAGGCCAGGAAGGCCCCACAAAGAAATTTCAACTCGGTCGTTTCCTGCATTTCCTGCAAACAGGAGTGTCTATGGGCCTAAAATTGGGGTCCATTAAGGTTCAAATTTCGGCCCTGTCGATTTTCTTCCAGAAAGAATTGGCTTCAGTTCCTGAAGTCCAGAAGTTTGTCAAGGGAGTATTGCATATACAACCCCCTTTTGTGCCTCCAGTGGCACTGTGGGATCTCAACGTAGTTCTGGGATTCCTCAAATCACATTGGTTTACAACCAGTCAAATCTGTGGATTTGAAGCATCTCACATGAAAAGTGACCATGCTCTTGGCCCTGGCCTGGACCAGGCGAGTGTCA
This sequence comes from Pseudophryne corroboree, assembly GCF_028390025.1. NCBI lineage: Eukaryota > Metazoa > Chordata > Amphibia > Anura > Myobatrachidae > Pseudophryne > Pseudophryne corroboree. The sequence goes on along the minus strand of NC_086444.1, from coordinate 527,311,174 downwards.
AATTGGTGGTTTTTTTCTCAAAAAAGCCCATATCTGTTTGTCCATTCGGACAGGGCTGAGCTGCGGACTCGTCCCCAGTTCTCTCCCTAAGGTGGTGTCAGTGTTTCACCTGAACCAGCTTATTGTGGTGCCTTGCACCTACTAGGGACTTGGAGGACTCCAAGTTGCTAGATGTTGTCAGGGCCCTGAAAATATGTTCCAGGACGGCTGGAGTCAGGAAAACTGACTTGCTGTTATCCTGTATGCACCCAACAAACTGGGTGCTCTTGCTTCTAAGCAGACTATTGCTAGTTGGATGTGTAATACAATTCAGCTTGCACATTCTGTGGCAGGCCTGCCACAGCCAAAATATGTAAATGCCCATTCCACAAGGAAGGTGGGCTCATCTTGGGCGGCTGCCCGAGGGGTCTCGGCTTTACAACTTTGCCGAGCAGCTACTTGGTCAGGGGCAAACACGTTTGCTAAATTCTACAAATTTGATACCCTGGCTAAGGAGGACCTGGAGTTCTCTCATTCGGTGCTGCAGAGTCATCCGCACTCTCCCGCCCGTTTGGGAGCTTTGGTATAATCCCCATGGTCCTTTCAGGAACCCCAGCATCCACTAGGACGATAGAGAAAATAAGAATTTACTTACCGATAATTCTATTTCTCGGAGTCCGTAGTGGATGCTGGGCGCCCATCCCAAGTGCGGATTATCTGCAATACTTGTACATAGTTACAAAAATCGGGTTATTATTGTTGTGAGCCATCTTTTCAGAGGCTCCGCTGTTATCATACTGTTAACTGGGTTTAGATCACAAGTTGTACGGTGTGATTGGTGTGGCTGGTATGAGTCTTACCCGGGATTCAAAATTCCTCCCTTATTGTGTACGCTCGTCCGGGCACAGTATCTAACTGGCTTGGAGGAGGGTCATAGGGGGAGGAGCCAGTGCACACCACCTGATCGGAAAGCTTTACTTTTGTGCCCTGTCTCCTGCGGAGCCGCTATTCCCCATGGTCCTTTCAGGAACCCCAGCATCCACTACGGACTCCGAGAAATAGAATTATCGGTAAGTAAATTCTTATTTTTGTTCTTTAAATGCTTGGGTTAATTCTAAAGCTTGAACTTCAAATTGTTCAATTGTTGAACAATTTCTACGGAGTCTAAGATACTGACTTTTTGGTATATTATTGAGCCAGGGGCGGTGGTGACAACTGTGATAATTTAGGAAATTATTGGTATCAACCTCTCGGAGAACTTCGGCACTGACCGTTTAAGATCTAGCCGTGCTGAGGCTTTAACGTACGGCTGTGGTGAGCAAAAATCATTGGCGGTGGGGAGAGAAAAGGGACACTAGCTGCTGTGCGGCAGGCACGTTGTGAACACTTGCAGTCTCTACAAAAGTATAATGTTCTGGCTTGTGGATACAAAGTAAACAACATACATCTTTTTAATAATAACCAGCTTTTCACCGGGGAGTTACAGAAATAGCATTTTGTATGCTTAAAGAATATACTCATTGGAGCTCCAGCGGTATATGGTTATCTGGACGGTAATAGTCACGGTTTCTGGACTTTGTTTGCACTGCAGATTTGGTGTGTTTTAAGGCTATATTATGCTATGCATTATTAAGAAAATTGTCTATTAAATAAATAAAAAATATCTACAATTTTTAATCAATATATATATATATATATATATATATATATATATATATATATATATATATATATATATATATGCGCTTCCTTGTAATATATTTTTATATGGTACATTTTTTAGTAAGATGGTAGCCGCTTACGAGGAGCTGCAGTACGGAAGGTTTCATGCGAGGCCCTTCCAGCTGGATCTGTAGGACAAATGGTCCGGATTGCATCTTCACATGCACCAGAGGATCTGTCTGTCGCCAAAAGCCAGGATTTCTCTTCTGTGGTGGCTTCAGACTTCTCACCTGACCGAGGGCCGAAGGTTCGGGATTCAAATTTGGATTCTGCTAACCACAGATGCAAGCCTCAGAGGTTGGGGAGCAGTCACCCAGGGGGAACGTTTCCAAGGAAAATGGTCAAGTCAGGGAGCCATTCTTCCAATCAACATTCTGGAACTAAGGGCCGTATACAATGCCCTTCTACAGGCATCACATCTTCAAGATCAAGCCATTCAGGTTCAGTCAGACAATGTGACGGCAGTAACGTACATAAACTGACAGGGCAAAATGAAGAGCAGGGCACAATGTCAGAGGTAACAAGAATTCTTCTCTGGGTAGGAAGACACGCTGTGGCGTTGTCCGCGATTTTCATTCTGGGAGTAGACAACTGGGAAGCAGACTTCCTCAGCAGACACTACCTCCACCCAGGAGAATGGGGCCTTCACCCGGAGGTGTTCGGGTGCTTGACATGTTGGTGGGGAATGCCACAAATCGACATGATGGCCTCTCGTCTCAACAAGAAGCTCAGGCGGTATTGTTCCAGGTTGAGGGATCTGCAAGTAGTGGCGGTGGATGGTCTGGTGACTCCATGGGTCTACCAGATGGTGTACGTGTTTCCACCACTGATCCCAAAGATTCTCAAGACTAAAAAGTGAAAAGGTTCAAACAATTCTCATTGTTCCGGACTGGCCAAAAAGGGCCTGGTCTGCAGATCTACTGGAGCTGGTCCTAGAGGACCCGTGGCCTCTACCTCTTCTCGAGGACTTTCTCCAACAGGGGCCGTTCGTCTATCAAGCCCGGAAAGTGATCCCGGATAGGGTTATTCCAACCCTGATCCAAGCCAGAAATGTCTAAACATTACCACCGTATTTGGGGAAAAATACGTCTCTTGGTGTGAGTACAGGAAATTTCCTGCGGTGGAATCTCAACTGGGACATTTTCTCCTTTTTCTGCAGTCTGGTGTGGATGTGGGCCTACGTTTGGGCTCCATTAAAATCCAGATTTCGGCCTTATCCATTTTCTTCCAGAAACAATTGACTTCTCTCCCTGAGGTTCAGACATTTATGACGGGGGTTCTGCACATCCAACCGCCCTTTGTGCCTCCTACGGCACCTTGGGATCTCAACGTGGTGTTGCAGTTCCTGCAATTGGAATAGTTTGAGCCTTTACAAGACGTTGCTTATGTGGAAAGCCGTCACGCTGTTGGCCTTGGCTTCTGCAAGGTGTGTTTCGGAGCTGGGGGTGTTGTCTCACAAAAGACCCTATTTGATTTTTCATGAAGTTAGGGCTGAACTCAGAACTCGTCAGCAATTTCTTCCAAAGGTGGTGTCTGCATTTCATATCAACCAACCTATGGTGGTTCCACTGGTTACAGACGTCTCTGCTACTTCAAAGTCCTTGGATGTTGTGAGGGCTTTGAAGATCTATGTGAAGCGGACAGCTCGTCACAGAAAATCTGACTCGCTGTTTGTTCTCTATGATCCCAATAAAATTGGGTGTCCTGTTTCAAAGCAGACAATTGCACACTGGATCAGGCTTACTATCCAGCATGCTTATTCCATGGCAGGTTTGCGGTGTCCAAAATCTGTACAGGCCCACTCTACTAGATTGGTGGGTTCTTCCTGGGTGGCTGCCCGGGGTGTCTCAGCTTTACAGCTCTGCCGAGCAGCTATTTGGTCAGGTTCGAACACGTTTGCTAAGTTGTACAAGTTTGATACTTTGACCAAACTGAAGGTCCTCAGAGGGCAATCAGTTCTACAGGAACCTCAGCACTCTCTCATCCGGTTTGGGAGCTGTGGTACATCCCCATGGTACTAATGTGGACCCCAGTATCCTCTAGGACGTAAGAGAAAATAGGATTTTAATTACCTACCGGTAAATTCTTTTCTCGTAGTCCGCCCAGTGCTTAGTTTCTTCCTGCACTGTTACTTGGTGATGTATTGTTGGTTCAGCTGTTGCTGATCCTGGTTTAAAGTTTGGTTAGCTTGGCTTTCCTCTAGTTTGTGTGTGCTGGTTCTGAATCTCACCACTATCCTTTTTATATCCTTCTCTCAAAGTATGTCCATCTCCTCGGGCACAGTTTCCTAGACTGAGTCTGGTAGGAGGGGCATAGAGGGAGGAGCCAGCCCACTATCAATTTCTTAAAATGACCATGGCTTCTAATACTAATGTGAACCCCATTATCCTCTATGGACTACGAGAAAAGGATTTACCGGTAGGTAATTTATAATAATATTTAATAATAATAATAATATTATTATTATTATTATTAATATCCCTTATTTATATGGCACCACATGGGATCCGCAGCACCCAATTACAGAGTAAACAAATAAGCAAAACATGAAGACGGTGGCTTACAATGCAATACAATATAGGACAAGTACAGGGTATATAAACATAGATGCATCAGTAAACAGCACTGAAATAAGTATCAGGATGGCAAAAAACCAAGTGATTTGGTGCTGTCAAGTGGAGTATTGAAAAGATAGGTTAAGTAAGAGATGTAAAAGCATGTGGGGTAAGACGGCCCTGCTCGTGAAAGCTTATAAAGGGGAGGGACACAGACAGGGTTGACACAGATGTAGTAGAAAGTGCCACTGAGGATGGCTGGGATTGGTGAAGTGTCTTGAGAACCCGTTTGAAGTTTTGTGGAGAATCTGAGGGGGAGAGGTAGAGAATTCCAGAGAAAGGGAGCAAAAAAATGTAAAGCTTTCGGAGTTTGACTACAAGAACAATTGTCATCTTCAGATGACTTCTGTTCCCGGAGACTGCTCCTTCCTATGAGAAGGAATTCCAGGGTTGCAAAGAGGGATCAGAGTGGGGCGGGATGCACGATCAGTGATCGCAGGCCATCGCCGGTCATCGCAGCGGTGCTAATCGCATATGTACAAACATGCGATTAATATCGCAATGCGATGCCAGGCGTGCCCTGCGATCTCTGATGGTCCCAAGGAGATTATTTGAGGCAGCCTCCGTCACCTCCCAGCTACGGGAGGTGACGTGTGCTGGAAGCCCCTGGGCTGCTGCTCCTCCTCCCTGCAGCCGGAAGGAGAAAAGGCTGTGATGCGGGGGGGGAGGAGGAGGCAGGGGATCCTGGAGCTGAAGAAGCTGGCTGCCAGGACACAGGTTAGAGGGGGGTCGGCTGGGTACAATGGGTTACGGAAAGGTGCCCATAGGCGATATTTGGGCTGCCCAGTCTTGGTACATTAGGGCAGGATGTACCTTAGTACATCCCACCCTGGATCTTGCCGCTGCCTTCTCACTGTGACCTTTGGCTGTGCATATGCGTGATTTCATGTCGCGCAGAAGGCTGACAGATGGGTGAGATCACTGCTACTGCTGCTTTTCAGAGCAGCTGTCTCCGCACCGGAGCAATATTACGCTGGTTATTAAGTATCCCTAGCAGCAAGTTGGATACTTAATAATCGGGGGCTGGATGTGTAGGCCCCATAGTCTTTGAAAGTCAGTGATTTAGATTTATACATTAGTGCTTTTATTTTATTTTTTTCCAAGCAAAGATGGTGGTGAGGTGCTTCTTTTTGGAAATTGTGCTAGTTTGCACAAAGTGCACTTGCCAGTAAGTCTCATCAACTCGTATAGGAGGATAAGACTCTGGCTTGAGCCCTGATTTGCATAGCAGTGGGGTGAACTGGGAGCGCTACATTGTGGCATTGTAATGGTAAAATCTCTAATTTAAAAAAAAAAAAAAAATGTCCATATTAGGCTCAGTGTACTGTATAGTTTAGTTTTGTTACATCTTCTGGTTTAACTTTCCATCAGGTACAAACTGCTCTGCCCCTAGACCTCCCATGTACAGTAATTTATGATTGCAGTCACCTGTTGAGAATGCAGTCACGTACAGTATTTTGGAACAACAATCCTGAAGGGAGTGAAGTCTAAGCGCAGAGCGTTATGTACCTGGTGGAAGAATCCTAAACTTGGGTACAGCTCAATCAGAGTGAGATACATAGTAACAGTAACGCATAAATTACACTGCAACTGCATAACTTGTTAGCAACTGAACATAGAGTAGTCTAAAGCTGGGTACACATTGGGCAATACTTTATACGATATTGCTAATTTTTACCCTTCTGAGCGATATTGTTTTGTATTATTGTCCAGTGTGTATGCACTATATAATTAATGATGTGCGCTCCCATGGGTCGTTAACTATATAACCGCTCTCTGTGCATGCAGCTCATTTTGGACTGTATTGTCCAAAACTGCATGTTTGGCCCGGTGGTGGGATGACATCACTGAACGATATTATTAGCGATATAGTTCAGTGTGTACGCACTATGGGGTTTTTTCAGAGTTGTTAGCAATTGGGCAAAATCATGTTGCACTGCAGGTGGGGCAGATGTAACGTGCAGAGAGTTAGATTTGGGTTAGTTATATTTTTTCTGTGCAGGGTAAATACTGGCTGCTTTATTACACTACAATTTAGATTTCAGGTGTAATACACCCCACCAGGGCCGGACTGGCTATCTGCCACTTCTCGCAAATGCCAGATGGGCTGGTGGGCCGGTCCGGTCCACAGAGAGGAAGGCTGTGCTCAACGCAGCTCCCGGCTCTCTGGTTTGTCCCTTGCTGCCGCCGCTGCTAGACGTGCCCTGTTGCTAAGCAATATGGGGGCGTGCTACGAGTCCATGCCCTCTGACCCGCAACACGCCCCCATTTGCAGTGTCTGTGCACCCTTTACAAACATGCGTGCGCGCCCCCCCTTCTTGCACGTGCATCAGGCCCGGATGGCGTCCCCAGTCCATCCCTGCACCCCACCCAAATCTAACTCGCTCTGCACGTTACATCTGCCCCACCGGCAGTGCAACATGGCTTGCTCCAATTGCTAACTTTTTTTGGTTTGCTATTGACTCTGAATAACCCCCTATATTGTCTGCCTGGGAGTTGTCGGAAAACACTAGGCAATATTGCTTATGGAGCATATAGTCTAGTGTGTACCCACCTTGACAGACCTCTTCACCCAATGAGAGAATGTAGTCTAGGGATGACCATCTGTGTGTTTACCATTAATGGAGAAATGTCAGATGACCATCAGTGTTCATCCCTGTTTTTTCACTGACTGCCCAGAGGGCCTATCAGAGCATGGGGGCTGGATTTCATGGGTGTCGGGGTGGAGCTATACTCAATATCCCGGCACCTTGTAGAAAAACAAAACCACAATCGAGTAGTTCTGTCCCATTGATGGAGGGAAACCATCTGGTTCTCCCCCGTTGAAGTGTAGCCCATCGATAATCCACAGCCAAAAGAGTAAGCATGTACAGATTACTTCTACTTCAACTACAGTGCTGGATTAACAAAAGGGCAAGTGGGGAGATTGTCCAGGCGCCCCACACATAGCTGTATTATCAGCATGGGGGCACTGTGGTATGTGCTCACATTTGTGTTGCTGAAAGTATTTATACATTCTAATAACGTCCTAAGCATATCATATTAACAATTGTATTAGTAGGGGGCCCCAGAAACCTTAGTCCAGCGCCACTTCTATGCTATACAGATGCAATCTTCCCAGGGCTTCATTTATAGTTAGACTTTGTTTTGTTTAGGTGTATCCATTTAAACTTAAAGACCTCAAACACAGTGCCTCATTCAGGCCCGATTGTAGATGTGCTAAGTTTAGCACCTCTACGATCAGCTTCCCTGACGTTGGTGGGGGGGGTGCTGGCTCGTTTATGCCTGCAAGGCAATATGGACAATATTGGCTTGAAAGGCTATGGAGCCGGGTGACATCAAGGAGTGAAAAAACTTCTACGCCCCCCCTCCCCCCCACACGCTGCCAAGTCATCCGTCCGCCGTATCGGCTGTCGGGCACCTCGGCAACACATCGTTAAATGTGTAGGGGCCAAAACTCTCCACACATTGCAGTGGCATTGCATTGATACTAATCACATATGCAATAACATATGCGATTAGTACCGCAAAGGACAGCTCTCCCGATAAGAGCGATGTCATTCAGTTGTGTTCAGCTCATGGCCTCTTCCTTTTTTTCCTTTTATTTCTTTGCCATACTACCGCTAGCATTTGTAACTAATTTCTTGCTTCCTACATCTGCATTAATGAGCCTTTGGTCGGGTATGGGTCATTGGGTCGACCCAACTTAAGTTGACACTCATTAGGTCGACATGGGCATAAGGTTGACGGGTCAAAAGGTCGACATGAGGTTTTTGGTGTCTTTTTTTTTTCTCTCTGTAAAGTGATGGGAAACCCAAATTAGTGCACTGTGTCCCCTAGCATGGCTCGCTTCACTCGCCAGTACTGTTCCAATCGTAGTCCACGTGGATCGTTAAGTTTGCAAAAATTTGAAACTCATGTTGACCTTTTGACATGTCGACCTAACGGCCATGTCGTGCTAATAGCATTGTTGACCTAATGAGTGTCGACCTAACGACCGCAGCCCCTTTGGACATAGAACCAAAATGTTCTGTCTAAAGCCATCAGAATGCATTTGTTCGTTCTTTAACCCTTGGATGTGCTGATTTGGTGCTTTTGGTGTTTTATTTAATTTCAGAGTACCTGGATGGACTTCTCTGTCCCTCTCTGGGTGTGTGGTGGTGTGCATGAAAGGTAGACCTTGGAAAGGTCTACGTGAAAGTAGTCAACACCTCCCCTTTTTTTTTTTTTTTTTTTTTTTTTATTCTTATTTGTCATTTTTGGTATTGGTATTGACAGTTTTCCATCTGGGACTTCCAATTCTAGAAACTCGGTCACTCTCCACAATGTTGCGAAAGGTTCTGATTTGACATTTTATAGTCCAGGAAGGAAAGACCAAAATATGGACCCCCTCCCCCCCCCCTCCCTGAAAAGACGTGTCAACCATGTAACTGTTAATCTTGTGTCTGTATTCCCCATACGGTCTAATGACTGTCTACCTATATTCTATATCCCAGATGTGCTCAGGGAGGATCCACACAATTGCAGTGTCACCTCTTTTTGATATAGGTTTTAATATGGTACGGATTTAGGCATTCAATTTGTCGGTTGTCAGGATCCTGGCTGTCAGGAGACCGCTGCCGGAATCCCAACATCCGGTGAAATACCAGTGGCCGGTATCACCACTCGGGTTGTAGTCCACGCCACCACCTGAGGGGTAATGTAACCAGGTGGCAACCTTTCCGAAGTGTGGTGAGCGCACAAGGGGATACGCTGCGCTCGGTGTTGGGATCCCAGTGTCGATCTCCTGACAGGGTTGAGTTATTCACATACTGTAGATCATACTTGTGGTGGTAAGTGTGTAGCCCTGATTTTGTTCTCTTATAAATGGCCTAGGTCTGTATAAAAATATGGATCTATGTAATGTATTTGATCATATTAGCAACATTTTAAGACTTCAAAGCTGTTGAACATGTAGCAAAACCACCGGATTGGAGATTAAATATTAAGAAAAGTTGTATTCAGCATTTTGGCTTTCTCACTAGTACTTTGGGTGTTTGGAGAATTATTTTCGCTTTAAAATGAGGCTGGTGCTTAATTTAACCATTGCATTGAATTTATTATGATTTTATTCATAGGTGAAAATGAAATTCTTGATACACTCCACAACATAGCATCAAAGAACAAGATCTGGAGGTCCTATATAGGCATGGGTTACTATAATTGCTCTGTGCCTCAAGCCATTTTAAGAAACTTACTGGAAAACGCAGGCTGGTATGTCTGTTTTTTTTTTTGTATTAAGGGTTTGAATATGATATGCATCTCCCATTGGTGGTCTCCAGGATAGCCTGGAAACTTCTGAAATACTGATTTTTCTGGAATATGTTTTCCTGGAGTTGCAGCTACTGTATAAGGAGTAGGATACTACAGTATATTTCAGAAAGCCCATAACATGTTGCACTAGATTTGTTTATACCCATTACTATATTGAATCTGCTGACACCTTGTGGACAAAGCTTAGAATTGTGATACAGCTAAACATATTGTGTAACCCAGAGGTTCACAAACGCGGTCATCAAGGCACCCCATTGGTCCAGGTTTTAGATATCTCCATGGCTCCGCATAAATGGTTGAATCAAAATGACTGAGGTGCTAATTAAGTCACCTGTGGCCAAGTATGGATAAAGTTAAAACCTGGAACTTTGGGGTGCATGGAGCACTGCATTTGAGAACCTCTGGTACAACTGATAGATTTGGAAACTACTTTCAGTATCTAATTGTCATAACAAATGTATTTGTCTCTTACACTTGGAGGCAGACATTTTGTAAATTAAACCAAAAAACAGAGGAACCCTAACTGCGCTCGTCCAGTACTATTCAAAGGAGAGGGTCAGTCTCCTAATATACAGTAAAAAAACAAACCTAAGGGGAACAGCACTGGTGGATATGAGTATCAATGCGTAAAATATCTAAAATTAAAAATGACAATTAAAATCTGCTATATTTAATAATAAAATCTGTAGAGACTGCAGTAAAACACGTGGAGATAACAGTCATGCACACAGGGTATAAATCACTATATTGCTATGCCAAAAAGTCACCTGAAAATGTTTTTCCAAAAAAACTCAAACATGGGTGAGCCAGTGGAGAAGTTGCCCATGGCAACCAATCATCTGCTCTGTATACTTTTTTTTTTATAGTATGCAAATTTTAATGTTACTGGCTTTTTGATACAAAGACTACATATTTTGATTTTTATAATTGTTTCTGGTGCACCTTTTAGTTTTTCAGCAATAATTTCTATATTCATGATTTGGACAAAGCATGTTAGGGAAGTGTTAATATTGGCTGAGAAAGGACTGGGAAAACAGCACTTACAAAAAAAAAAAAAAGGAGAATTTGGTCGCCTTGGAAACGGGGCCAACAAATTCCAGAGAAGTGAGAAAACAAATGAGAGGCTTGAAAGGCTTGAGAAATAAGTCTGCACTAGTAAACTATTTTTATTTTATATATAATATAACCTTTATTTTTATTTTTCCTTTTCTTAAATCTACATATTAAATGACAGGCTGGGATGTGTACAGGGCAAGAGCGTAAACTGGCTACATTTTGCAATGTTGCTTGTGTAGCACTTTCTTCCTGCTGATGTAGCAATCGGTATTGGAACATAGTGTTATCTGACTATAACAAATTAGGAACAATACATCAGTGTTTTTCATCAGCAGGAGGGAAAGAAAACAAAATCTGAACTTGCTGTGTTCAGTCTGTGCATCAGTACCCTTCAAAACTTTTTTTTTTTCTAGTGTGTGTGTGTGTGTGTGTGTGTGTATAATATATATATATATATATATATATATATATATATATATATATATATATATATCTATATATATATATATATATATATCACAAAAAATAGCGTTGCAGCTTGGTGGTTACATATAACTAATCCCTGTGCTTTTTATTCTGACCTGTTCATCTGTTAGGTTGACACAGTATACTCCATATCAACCTGAGGTGTCCCAGGGCAGACTTGAGAGTTTACTGAATTATCAAACCATGGTCTGTGATATCACTGGAATGGAGGTGGCAAACGCTTCCTTACTGGATGAAGGAACTGCTGCAGCAGAAGCGATGCAGTTATGTCACAGGTTAGACTAATACCTTTTGTAGTTTTTATCTGTTTCTAAAGTTCCTCTGTGGCAGAAGGGGTGGTCTTCTGTATACCGGCGGTCGGGCTCCCGGCGCTCAGTATACCGACGCCGGCATACCGACACTTATTTTCCCTCCTGGGGGTCCACGACCCCCATAGAGGGAGAATAAAATAGTGTAGCGCGCCCGTAGCGTGGCGAGCGCAGCGAGCCCGCAAGGGGCTCATTTGCGCTCGCCACACTGTCGGTAAGCCGGCGGTCGGGCTCCCGGCGCCGGTATGCTGGTCGCCGGGAGCCCGACCGCCGGCCAGCCGTAGTGAACCCGGCAGAAGGGATAGGAATGTGTAAAGAGCCCTAGTTAGGACTCTTCTAACATGTATTAGTAGTGTGTTTTATTGATCCCATTGCTTTGTCTTTTGTGTTTAGACACAACAAGAGGCGGAAGTTCTATGTGGATAGCAGATGCCACCCTCAGACCATAGCTGTGGTGCAGACAAGAGCCAAGTAAGACAGTATTGTGATATTTTTATTTTTTACAATTTTAAATATTTTTGTTTATTTTTTTTTTAATCGTGCTAGGGTTTATTTCCATGTAACAAAGCTCAGGCAGAACATCTTAAGTCTTTGTTGTTTTAATATGATCCTTACCTATGTGACAGTGTTGACTAAAGGCAATGCCACACTGGACAACATGAATGATATCGTTCATTATTTTCCCCTGAACTTCCTGGACTTCCAGATGAACGAGAGAGAGCGGCCACACTGAGCGATTTCATGAACAACTGAACAATATGCACTGTGTTGTCGATGATATAGCCAGTGTAAAGCTGCAGGGACAGACGACGGACTACCTAGTTTACAACCTGCGGGAGCAAGCATTTTTCTCATCGACCACACTGGGCGATATATTAAACCAGGGCCGGCTCCAGGCACATTCCGATAGAGCGGCCGCGCAGGGCGCCACCCTTAAAGGGTGACGCACGCTCACACCGCCATATTGGCGCCTGCCTGCAGCCAGGTCCTGCAGCAGCACCGCAGCGTTCATCCCGGCCCACCTCCCTAGAGCTAGCAGCAGCGGCTGTGTGACAACGAGGGAAGGGGAGTGCTGTGGGCGGGACAAAGCTGAATTACTCTCTGCGGCGTCAGGTGCCGCACAGCGCGCCTTAAGTAGAGTAGCTTAGCTTTAGTCCGCCCACAGCACTCCACCTCGTTGGATGCTGCTGCAGACTCAGTGGAGCTGTCCCTTCCCTCCCACAGCACACTGCGCCACCGTGGCTGAACACACGCGGGGGCAAGTGTATCTGGCAATGTGGGGGCATGTTATGTGTATCTGGCACTGTGGTGGCATGTTATGTGTATCTGGCACTGTGGTGGCATGTTATGTGTATCTGGCACTGTGGGGGCATGTTATGTGTATCTGGCACTGTGGGGGCATGTTATGTGTATCTGGCACTGTGGGGGCATATTATGTGTATCTGGCACTGGGGGCATATTATGTGTATCTGGCACTGTGGGGGCATATTATGTGTATCTTGCACTGTGGAGGCATATGTGGATCTGGCACTGTGGGGGCATATAATGTATATCTGACACTACTTCTGGGGGCATGTGTATCTGGCACTGTGGTGGCATATGTGTATCTGGCACTGTGGTGGCATATGTGTATCTGGCACTGTGGTGGCATATTATGTGTATCTGGCACTGGGGGCATATTATGTGTATCTTGCACTGTGGGGGCATATTATGTGTATCTTGCACTGTGGAGGCATATGTGTATCTGGCACTGTGGGGGCATATAATGTATATCTGACACTGCTGGGGGCATATGTGTATCTGACACTGCTGGGGGCATATGTGTATCTGGCACTGTGGTGGCATATGTGTATCTGGCACTGTGGTGGCATATTATGTGTATCTGGCACTGTGGTGGCATATTATGTGTATCTGGCACTGTGGTGGCATATTATGTGTATCTGGCACTGGGGGCATATTATGTGTATCTTGCACTGTGGGGGCATATTATGTGTATCTTGCACTGTGGAGGCATATGTGTATCTGGCACTGTGGGGGCATATAATGTATATCTGACACTGCTGGGGGCATATGTGTATCTGACACTGCTGGGGGCATATGTGTATCTGGCACTGTGGTGGCATATGTGTATCTGGCACTGTGGTGGCATATTATGTGTATCTGGCACTGTGGTGGCATATTATGTGTATCTGGCACTGTGGTGGCATATTATGTGTATCTGGCACTGTGGTGGCATATTATGTGTATCTGGCACTGTGGTGGCATATTATGTGTATCTGGCACTGTGGTGGCATATTATGTGTATCTGGCACTGTGGTGGCATATTATGTGTATCTGGCACTGTGGTGGGAGCATATGTGTATCTGGCACTGGTGGGAGCATATGTGTATCTGGTACTACTGGGAGCATATGTGTATCTGGTACTACTGGGGGTGTATGTGTATCTGGCACTGCAAACTATAATGGAGACATTATGTGTAAAGTACACTACTGTGGGAGTTATGTGTAAGGCTGCTAATTGTATGTGTGTAGAGGGGTGTGAAAATATATTAGTCTGATAATAAAAAGTTGCGAGGCCACGCCTACTTTTCCAGTAATGTGTGCGCATGGGGTGAGGGGGCACTTTGAAATTTTCTCACTCATGGTGCTATTGGGCCTTGAGCCGGCCCTGTATTAAACCGTGTCGCTCAGAAGAGTGAAAATGAGCGATCTAGTTTAAAATATCATCATCCAGTGTTGCACTGCCTTAAGAAAGTGAGTAAATATTTGAAGATATGTGAATGATTGATTATGTTTGATAGTGTGCGTTTTGTACCATTACAGAACAGTTGGCTATACAGGAGCAAAATTGGCTATTTCTGGTAAACTTGTATCCTTTTTTTTTTTTTTTTTTTAAATTGCCGTTTTAGCTGTAGGATTTGGCGTAAAAAAATAAAATAAAATAAATGGGTATTTCAAAATATCGATGTAAGTGAATTTGGAGGCTATTTATACTGTAGTGGTGGACCTTCTTTACACTGCATGTTATGTGCCCTTAACCACTTAACTGGCATAGACAGATCTCATGCTACTGTAAAAGCCTATTATTTATCCTATTTAAAACACTCTAAAAGGTTATTGAACACAGTACGCAATTGGCGTATGGAATACCATAAGAGTACGCACGTAGCGTAACAAACGCTTAGCCGTGGACGAGACGCACGAGCGGCACGTTCGCTCACGGCTTAAAGCGTAAAGGCAAGCACGCTATAGGCTGCCGACTAACGTAATGATACGCTATCAGCGTAGCGGACGCTCGAGACCACGAGGAGATCACAAGCGGCGCTGACGCTCAGAGTTAAACCTTTGTAACAATATCAAACAATGTACTTATACTGTAAACCTTTGTGCAGTGATAAGGTGTAAATGCAACACAGTGTAACCTTGTTAGTTTAAAAGCTGTATGAGCGACTGTGACGCTCTGAGAACCCTTTAGCAATATAATAAACACTCAAATACCGGTCTAAGGTTCTAACACCTTTAAGGGAGAGAATGAACGTTCAATCGCAAAAGAATACACAATACAAGTTATACACTACCAAACTAACATAAAATACCTAAGCGAGTTACTACACGTTAAAATACAACAAAGACACAATTACATTTAAGGGGGAAGGAGAGAGAGAGAGAGAGAATGGCTTATAACATTAATAAGAGACAAAATGGTTGCAGAGAACTTACGCACAAGGGGAAACAATCGCAAGCGCCTTTCTGGATATCCAGCTCCCGATTATCAGTGATGAGAACCGTTGAGAAGAGTAGAGAGCTGGCCCAAGTCGGCTTGTCTTTTTATACACTACACACAATACAGTACAATGGTCCCTACATTCTTATTGTTCATTGGACACAGGAATTCGTCTCAGCATTATAACACAAGGTCATAGGTTGGTTCATACAGGTGGGCTGTGACTATTCCAAACTGCTCAGGTGGGAGGGAAACTGGGTTTCCCGCCGCATGGGTAATAAAGTGCAAATATAGTAAATGTCCATAAACTTCTTATGTCCATAACTATACGCACGAGCGAGTAATCCGCTTCAAACCAACAACGGAATATTGCTAATTATATTCTCTTCCGATGGATACTAAACAGCACTGTGTAACCCCTGTCTGACCCTTCGTATCAAACAAAGAGGAATCTTTGTCCCCGAACATGCTACATTAACTAAACTTTTAGATTCTATCAAAGGGACCATAATCTACAAAATACATTATATGACTAAAATATGTTACGATTGAGTCGCCCGCTAGACGCACACAAACTCTACCGTAAATGCGCATATCGTGCGCCTGCGGGTGCACGCAAAGGCGAGTATACGCACGCACGGGAGGGCTCATGCACGTGCAGCAGGCACTCGCATGAGGTGCATATATGGCAATGTGCAGCGTGATATTTTTCTGACTTTGACAGTCCACCCTTTGGCAGTCACCAATAACTGCCACTTCCTAAAACAGTTCAAAAAGAGAAAAATATATGTCATGTATAATACATTTCTATGATTGGGTAGGGGAGGAGAGAAGAAGGTGGGAAAAAGGTATGATCTAGTGAGATAGTAGAAGCATGTATGTATGAGTCCATGTTTGAGGGGTCATGTATCATCGTGCCGTACGTGTTTTAAATCAAGCTTCGAGGTATTGCGAAGTATACATTTGAATTCCTTCTTATCCCGTGGTATGGGTCTGTGGATGGGCTGTCAAACTTTACCGAGCTCTTTTCGGCTTTTGGTTGCAACAAAATGGGGGAGCACATTTTAGTTGATACATGAATGGGGGAATATGTGGGTGCTGATATCTGTGCCTATATTACCTGTCGACTATGTGTGTTTTTACCTGAAGGTTGTAGAGATGAAGATAAGGAGCAATTATGGTAAATGCAGTCATAAACTATGTGAGTTTAATATACATTTGTTGATTGAAGTCTTGTCTGGTGTCTTGTCTTGATGTACATGTTGACTGTAGTCTCTTTGGGCTTTTGCCAAAAATGCGAGCAAAAGCTTTCTCAATGTCCATAGACTTACAAAAAGTGTTGGGCTAGCGTAAAATTAAAGTTACTAGGGATATGGGGGGGTCTATGGCATAGTCCATCAGTTGTCTGTGTAAAAGGTTGTCAAATTCTTCTTCCAAGCGGATGTCTTTTTACCTTGGAGGAAAACAAAGGAGAAACGGGTGAAAGAAACGGACCGTGGAATCACATTTTCATCACAACATTGTCTCTATCGTTGGGTCATAAATCAAATCAGTCGTTGTTATTACAGTATCTTCACTTCTTAAACTCATCACTCGGGCGCTACGTTTACACTTTGTTAAAACCCGAACGCATCTAAATATCAGACCGACCAATATGATGACACCCAGAATACACAAAAGAAATTTCCCTACATCCATGATAATTCCTTGAGCCCATTCTCCTAAACCAGAGAACCAATTTTGCGGGTTCAACCATGACACCCAACCGGTCAGCTCATTACCCACAGCAGCGAGGGTGAGATTGTGTCTCCTGCGGAACTCCCACTTTAATTGGAGAATGTCGTCCATCTTTTGGTCTATGACCTCGACCGGGTCCTCGGTGCTATTCGTAATATAAGTGCAGCATTTTACGCCGTACTGCGTTGCCAGTGTGACACAATATCCACCTGTCACTGCCGTGAGATAATTAAGAACCATCCTATGCTGAACCAGTTCTGTTTTATAAGCTTGGAGCTCCCTTCCGGTATACCTGAATGTGTCATCATACATTTCAGTGATATTGTCTAATAAATTTGTAAGCGCAGATATATATTTATAATTTATCACTCCTCTGGCGGTACGAGTGATATCTAACGCGATTAGGAATTGAATCCCGGTGGATTCATGGATCAGGTCAGAGGCCGGATGCTCTGTTCTTTCTATCAGGTGCCGTTTAACGATGTGCTCGTAATGAGTGTGAGTATAAGGAGCTTGGGCACTGCGGTGAATATCCTTCATTTTAGTGTGGGATACGGTCATTACCTCAGGCAGTACTTTTCCAATATAACATAACCCTTCTGAGTTTGGGGCAAGCCACTTATACGCCTTCCTCCCGCATATGAAATATGCATCATCGGGGAGAACTTATGGGACGGAGTAGGACATAACCATATTACACATTTTCCATATGAAATCTCCTAACCCTAATTTTCCCATCTGTTTAGTACACGTATCTGTTTGTACGATATGTGCACAGTATCCTGGTGATACTTCTCCAACTCTCATGATCCTACTTCCTAGGGTATACCTATATCGGAAATATTTTCCACTACCGGCTATGTGGCGTATAAGTTCTGTATCTGTAGGCATTCTATCGGCTCTGTATGAAAAGGTCATGGTTTTGTTATTCCATGACACTTCCCAATTTCCCGGCTTTCGGGGATTGGAAATGTTAAAACACACTAAGGACCTATCCACATGGTATTGGTGGAGCTTCAAACTAGGAGGACTAGAGATATTAAACCTCTTGTCCACCGGCCTCCCACCACTTAACTCAAGTACCTCTCCTACCGTTAAAGGGAATGGCACTAGCCCTGATTTGCTATGGCCTTGAGGTACTTGAGAGCATACCCAACAGTCTGTCTGATTTAGTACTTTACCCACTAAGGAGTGATAGTCACTCAATGGATGCCTATCCATATGGATATTAAAACTGGACTGACATTTCTTGATGCACCCATCCTCAACTATCACAGTGTCTACAGATACAGTTCTTTTCAGTTAACAGTCCTTCACAATGTTTACAAATAACATGGCTGCTAGATCGTTTCCGGTACTCGCCTTTGCTCGGTGATTGTGTTGCTATTGGAAATTTACACCTCCGTCTCAGTCATCAGAACCTTTCTGGATCCTTTCTTGACCTCACTGGTACTCTCACCGAAACAGACTGCTCTGGTCAACATCATGGTCAACAGGAAAATCTGTATCACAGTCTCTTGGGGCAAGTCCATCTTACAGGAGGAGAAAAGGAGAAATTTGTAATGGGGGTACAGAAAAACAGTTTGAGGGGGAGAGAAACTTGTTACGATAATTAGTTCTCTAGTCTTGTTCTTCTTGTTCTGCTGTTATCTCAAAGGTGCTGTCTCTCAGTCTTCTAAACATTCTGGTGATACAATATTTCTTCTAGCTCAGTGCTCTTTCTGTAAGGAGAATAAATCTTGCATTACCATTTATCCAACTGATGTGTGACATACCATCTATAACGTTATGAGAACATGAGAAAGAAGAGAGAGAAAAAAAACAACAAGGGAGAGAGAACCGTTCATATATATATGTGTCACATAAATCAACAATAAACAACAACAGAAAAAACATTTTTCAGGAGAGGAAAAAAACATTGTCAGTTCTTCCGTTCATCATCAGGCTGTCACACCTACATGTCCAATGGTATCTTTGCGCAGTCCCTTCCACCAGCGTTTCCAAACTCCACCCTTTGTATCTGGCCAGGATACATTGATGCGGGTAGGTCATGCTGGGGTTTGGTAGACTTCTGCAAAGACCAAGTAGTCAGGTGATGTTGGAGCTGTTGTGGTGAACGTCAGAGATGGGAAAAAGAAACACTTTACAGGTACATTACAACGTTTTACCCGGTCATTCCTGTGTCTTCAAGGAATGCCCTCCCAAGCTTATTAACTGTTACCTCAGGCTTACCATCAGTCCTAATGATCACCTTTCCTGACTACATATCATGGGTGTGGCCCAAAATTCTTCCTATATGATCCCTGATTATAATTTGGTGTGTCATAACTTTGCTCATATCTTTGTCTAGGGGGTCTGACTTTATGTGGGCTGTTGCAGTTGCTGGCATAATGCCCTTCTCTTTTACAAAGATAACAAATCCTTGATTTCCTCCATGTGCCAATGGCCTGGGGTTTTGGTTGATTTGATGTCTCCTCTAATGTTTGGATGCCCATCGCCATCAACCGCTTTCCCTGTACTTCCCTGATTCCTTGGATACCATGGTTATGTTGTTGTCTATGGGGTTGATATGACTTTTGTCTACTTCTTGATCTACAATCTCTTGCAAAATGTCCCTCTTTGTGACAATGGTAACAAACTACCACATTTGACTTTCTCACAAGATTTTGGGTCTTAAGCTGGTGTGGCTTCGTTGTCAGGGCTTGTCTACTGATTGTTATTTGCTTACTGCCCTGTGACTCCAGGTGTCTTTTGATGCTCCACTCGACAACGGCTGGGAAATATTTTCCTAACTGTCGGTTGATCTGCTTAATACATTCCTGATTGTGTTCCTCCATACAAGGTACCTCCGTGTCTAATTTACAATCAGAAATAAATTTCGCAGGGTCGACACTGGAGGGCAAACATGCCCTCAGCACTGTCCGCCAATCTTTGTTGGTGGGTTCTGTGGAGTTTCCTAGTTCTTTAATAAATCTTTGACATGAAACTAGATCTTCCCTAGGATCAGGGAATTCAGACATGATTGATCTCAATTCTGTCCGGGACCAGGGACGGCGCATTGCACTGTCCTTGACGGGAATGATTCCCTGATCGTCAGTCTTCCCATTGGGGACTGTGATCACCCTGACAGGACTAAATTCAATTACATCACCTTGTGTTGGTCTTACAATATGGGGTACATTTGTTTGTGCGTGATATATAACACCGTATGTACCTGTGGACACGACCTCACCTGACCCTCCGTTAGGGGGTTTGATTACTGCCTTTACCGATTTGGTCGCGTCCACCTGGATGTCTGGTAGGATGGCTACTGGAAAAGGTGCCGACATCGTGCTGGGCTCACTTTCTTGCTTGTAGTCCTGAGGGAAGTTTGACATGGGGTGCGACTTGCACAGGTTAACATTTGTAATTTTTACACTTTCATTTTTATAAACATTATTACATTTGTTACTTTCATTCTTAATACAGTTACTAAGTGCATTTTTATCGTACACCATTGCGCCATTCTCTGCAACCATAATCCTCTCCATTGCCATGTCTCTCTTCCCAAGATGAGTCAGATATGTAAGTTAAATTTCTTTGCATTTCACTTTCCTGTTGCCACAATTTTAAATCATCATAATGTCTAATATGCCTTTTTGAAGATTTAATCAGGCAAACTCTTCTCTTTAAATTTTGTAACACTTCTGGGTTAAAAGTACCTACCCGGGAAAACTTCTCCCCGTCATGCACAGTCATCCCTTCCCATTCATTGCATAATATTTCTGTGTGATGACCATCTTGGTCTGATTTCTCACACATGACCTTGCCGACCTGATTGATCGGTTTCAAATCAACCTGAACCTGGGTTGATCGCCCCTTACCTGAACAACTGGCCCCCATCTCTGCAGGTGCTGCTTTCACTACCTCTGACTTCAAATCAGGGTCTTCGGCAACCCTTACAGAAAACCAAAATGTCCGGGGTAAGGCTGCGGTGGGGGTTTTGCAACGAGGTCCGTCCACTTAACTCCGCCCACGCTGGCCAATACGGCGACCAAAGTTCCCAGAGGTTCCGTACCCAACCTAGGGCACCTAAGTACGTCTACTTGCTCGGGCGTGTGGGAGTGTCTTACCCTCCCCAGCAAGTGTCAGTCGCTGGAATGTCCCTGAGTGATCAGGCTACTTCCCTTAAAATAAAAAAATTACACAAATCACGTTAACAATGTGCAAGTAGCGTTCTTCTGAATTCAAGACACGCTAATGCACACAATCACATGCGGTACAATCGTATCCGCACAAGCAACTAATCTTATGTGCGGAACGATCAACGGAATTGAAAATTTCAGCTGCAAATTCCTTCAGCAATGAGCTTCTTTGGCCTATATGGGTCTCGCACCAACCCTCTACGGTTGTGCTCTCTACTTCTAGTCTGCTGTACCTGAACCTCCTGGTTTGTGACCTCCTGGTCTGTTATGTACAGCAGACTCTACTGCTCACTAATATGTCGAGATTAACAAGGGACGCCTCCCAAGCCACCCCACGCTATCACTCTCGCTGGTGTACCTCTTTCTACTGGCCTATGGTTCCCACTTCCGTAATAAAAGAGAAATCTTATATATACACACTCTTACATTCGAACACTTATTTCTGTACAGAATTCCTTTCATTCAGTATTAGCCTAACCCAGAAGAATTGCAATAGAGAAGTTTTCTTTTTCTTTTAACTAACTTAAAATTTTTGGATTTGAGATAGATCTGTGTTATTATCGCGTTATTTCCTTATCGCCTATTAAACAATACTATCGTGCGGTTTGTATTATGTGGGTGTATCCGTACGCTCCGTTGCGTAATATACGCTCCGTGCGTCGACCCTTGCTGCGTACGCCCTGCCCTTGTAAGGACACGTGTACATAGACCAAGTACGTCCACAGTAACACACTACACGTTTATCAATGTGAATGATCTTTAACAGTAATCCTTCACCGAACACCACTCAAATCTCCCTTGTATTCTAGGCGAGATTGTGTGCGTGCCTTTTACAATTATTCCCTTAAATGTTGCTTTTTATCTTTTAACTATTAATAACACCAAATGTCTCAGCACGTTTATCACTAGTATGTGGCAATCAGGAGAATGAGGCACGAACAAATAATACTAAACAAGAAATACAGGTGTGTGTGCTTATGCGTACGTTCGCAAAACAAAAACTAAACAGGTTTTAAAAGA
The DNA here is from genome assembly GCF_028390025.1 of Pseudophryne corroboree. Taxonomy (NCBI): domain Eukaryota; kingdom Metazoa; phylum Chordata; class Amphibia; order Anura; family Myobatrachidae; genus Pseudophryne; species Pseudophryne corroboree. The sequence goes on along the minus strand of NC_086444.1, from coordinate 527,289,030 downwards.
CAATAACGTACTGTTCCTACCTTCCGGTTCCGGATTCCTTCAGCACTCCTTACTAAGCGAAGCAGACGCTTATCTGGTCAGCACTACGAGGAATATTACCTCCCGCCCTTTGCTGACCGATAATGTCTGCTGAAATTACCTAGTGCAGATATGTGAAGAGCGGGCGAGTCCCCAATTGTAAAAGCCTATTATTTATCCTATTTAAAACACTCTAAAAGGTTAATAAACACAGTACGCAATTGGCGTATGGAATACCATAAGAGTACGCACGTAGCGTAACAAACTCTTAGCCGTGGACGAGACGCACGAGCGGCACGTTCGCTCACGGCTTAAAGCGTAAAGGCAAGCACGCTATAGGCTGCCGACTAACGTAATGATACGCTATCCGCGTAGCGGACGCTCGAGACCACGAGGAGATCACAAGCGGCGCTGACGCTCAGAGTTAAACCTTTGTAACAATATCATAAACAATGTACTTATACTGTAAACCTTTGTGCAGTGATAAGGTGTAAATGCAACACAGTGTAACCTTGTTAGTTTAAAAGCTGTATGAGCGACTGTGACGCTCTGAGAACCTTTTAGCAATATAATAAACACTCAAATACCGGTCT